>NC_051163.1:8868300-9168300 GCF_013339745.2 Dermacentor silvarum
GGAATCCGAAAGTCTGGACATACTAAAGCGGTACTTCCTTATTTTCCCCTATTTCTCAAAAAGAAGAAAGAAAAAAAAAAGTTGTCGCAGTTTCACCCGAAAGGCGAAGCATCAATTGCGATAGCAAATTTGTAGAGAGCTATACGGAGTAAGGATAGTAGTTTTATCAGCTGTACAAACTTGGACATGCAGCAGCACCGGCAACACGCAGAACTGTTGTCGACGCCGTCGGCGTTTTGCCTGCGTTCGCACAAAACGCGCGCGGCGTTGGTGACTGTTGCCGGAGCCTCTGGGGGCGGCTCGGAGGTTTTCGACGAGATCAGAACGGGACACTTGTCGAGCAGCGTCGGAAGTCTTTACCACCTTCTCGCCTCACAACGTTTTATATAAATAGGCATTTTGTGCCACAGCTAAACGTCGCCTCCCTTTCCTCCTCCCCCCCTCCCCCACGGCGTCTCGCGCGTCGGAAGAAGGCGCGTTTGCTCTACATATATGGTGATTGTAAAGGAGGAAAGAGACGCCTACTTCTGCAGCCCTTAAGGGAGCACGGCGCAGAACGCGCGTTTGTTCTCCGCCGTGCGTTCATTCCCCGTAAAAGCGCGCGCCCCTCGCGCTCTTTCACTCGCACATACAGCGTTCGGCGCGCGCCGATTTTTGGCGCTGAGCCGTGCTCCCTCAAGGGCTGCAGAAGATAGCGCCAACCTTTCCCTTTCCCTCAAGAACCACTTATCATCGCCGATTTCATCTCCATTGACGTCATACGGAACCTCACGGCGACGGCGACGGCTACGGCGACGGCGACGGCAGAAATCTGCTTTTGAGTGTCCATATAATTGCTATCGCAATAAAAGGAAAGCTGACTATACAGGTCAGAAACGTTACCCGCAGCGGTAGCTTAGTGGCTATATAGAGTTGCGCTGTTCAGCTCGAGGTCGCGGTTTCAATCTCGGCTGCGGCGGCCGAATTTCGATGTAGTCGAAATGCAATAAAATCGGCAGAACCCATCTCACGATGAGTGCTGATGGTAATGTGTTTCGCGTTGAATCAGTACAGCGACAGAACTTATTCCCATCGTCGAAACGAGTTATGTATGAAGAGTGGACTCCTCTTTCGCGCTCTCCTAACAACACTCGGTGCCACCTGGTGACGCTGCAGAGAAGTCGGCGCGTGGCGTCCGAGACAAGAAGCGTGGCGCGTCGGTGCCTGTGAACGCTGAGTATCCCTCCCTCACATACTCAGTGAGCCAAGTTGGCGAGATGTTCATTCGAGAGCGGCACATACCCGGTGCATTCAAGGCGCAACTCGCTAAATCGCTGGCGGGAAAGACGCTCGTTGAAAATCGGCACATTGTGGCGCAGCCTGCTCAAGCGTCGGGTTGCTGTCCTCGAGGAACTCTTGTGACGTCTGCTCGATTTCACCCAGCATCAAAGAAAGTTAAAGGATCTTTTTCGTCACCGAAGAGCGGCACATTCGCATCGGCACGTACCGAGTTAACCGAGTTGACGTCACAGACGCTAATCGAAAAGCGGCATAGACCGAGTGGCATAGTGACGTGCCCAGTGCTTCAAGTCGGCGTCCAAGATTTTCTTCGAACAGCGGTACCTACCCAGTCCCGTGTCGACGTGAAAGAAGTTCGTTGATGAGCGGTACACATGAACACATCGCCACATACTCGGTGAGCCAGGTGAGCCAGCAAATTCCACGTATATACGGTAAACCCTCAGTTAGTCGCGGTGGCGAACCACAAGTTAGTGGTCCAGGCACGAGATACGATTCTGTGCGAACATGTATTTAAGTACGTGCACATGACTACTTCATGCCAGTCCTATATTTCGCAATGCTGCTTTGTTTTCAGGAGAAAAAGCGTGCACGTAGATCGGGTGTTTTCGCTAGGCGACCTAATTTCAAGCATAGTTTAGTAATCACAGATTCCCAGTATGGGTAAAAAATGAAGTCCCTTGCTTTTTCTCTCTAATTGTCATGGATATTTTTGTTCTTTTCTTGCGTTTGGAGGCTGGCACCTTTATTGTGGACCGAAACTTGAGCAGCAACTGAAGGTGATCAGACAGTCTCTGAAGGATTATTGTAGTGAATTGCGCTTTCCTGCAAATGCCTTGAGTATGAAAATATGGCCAATCACCCTTGGTTCTTTGTTATTCGTTACCACTGTTCTCGTACTCTTAAAACGTATTTACTTCCCGCTGAGCGAGAACGGACCCTCCTAACTTTTGTAATTTCATAAGCACTCACTCGTTTGATTCTAGCTGTTTTACGTCCGTATTTTACTTCTGCTACGTTGAGCTTCGCAACCGGTGCTTGTTGTTTTTGGAAACATTCTCCACTTTCCTTGTCATCAAATCAACCGTATTGGTCGATCCTTTACTGTGTTCCTCTAGCGCTGCAAAGTACTAACGAGACGCTCTAAAGAAGCAGCGATTATTGTAAGCAAAAGCTCAAGTGCGCCTCGAACAGAGCCCTTACGAAACGTGACTCGTTAATTGTCTCATTTGTTCAGCGCGGAGGAAGGAGCGGAAATGGGAGCACAAGTGGTCACACATAAATGTTAGGCTGATAATAAAATCTGACTAGTTGAATATCATCGTATATCGATGCCGTCATAGTAAAATGACTCACAGGGCTTCATTTCTTTCTCTATATGTAGAGGCCTAGCTTACATGCACGAGACTGCACGAACTCGACTGCATGCCCTGGCGTCCATGTCGCAATTGGGGCGGGTACGCGAAAATCTACGACTAACCAGATTTTAGTGGGACGAGAACAGTTTTCCCGTGGCATCGCACCGGCAATAACAGCTGCCGCCGCTCCTGTTGTGCTGCTATGAATGCATATAGGGAAATCCTCCAAAGCGTTTTCTTAGAAACGACGCAGCTCTTTTCTGACAGCCATACTCACACTATCTCTTGACGGCGTAACAGCTGTACGTAAAATGAGTACCTGTTTACGTGACTCTACTCGGTTGCTACCAGGTTCCTTGGAACGAGTCTGGGCACAAAGTGTCAGCCACATGCTGAAATATAATACATAGACACGTAGTGCACAGCATCCACATTGCTCGACCAATAGTTTTACCCATCATTCTTACCTACAGCAATTTAAGAGTGAAATAATATACCAGAAGAAATAGTCAACAAAAATAAATCCCCTAAAATTCAAACAAATGTTGACGGTTTATCTCACGAACTCATACTTAATGTTTCTTGCCGTATATTATGCTCCTATTTGATTTTATTGGGATAGCAATTATACGGACACTCCAAAGCAGATTTCTGCTGTCGGCGTCGCCGTCGCCGTGAGGTTCCGTATGACGTCAACGGCGATGAAATCGCCGCCGCGCTCCGGACGCTGTATGTGCGAGTGAAAGGGTGCGAGGGACGCGCGCTTTCACGGGGAGCGAACGCACGTCGGAGAGCAAACGCGCGTTCTGCGCCGTGCTCCCTGAAAGGCTGCAGAATTAAGCGTCTATTGCCTCCTTTCCATATATAGGGAGCAAACGCAACTTTTTCCGTCGTGCGAAAGGCTGTGGGGGAACGGGAGGGAGGGAGGGGAGGCGACGTTTAGCTGCGGCACCAAATACGTATTTATATAAAAACGCCGCGCGCGTTCGGTGCGAACGCGGGCAAAACGCCGACGACGTGGACAACATCAGTTCTGCGCGTTGCTGGTTCTGCTGCATGTCCAAGTTTACACAGCTGATAAAACTACTATCCTTACTCTGTATACAGCTATCTACTAATTTGCTATCGCAATTGGTGCTTCGCCTTTCGGGTGAAACGGCGACAATTTTTCAAGGGCCTTATAAAATGTCTAGTTAATTGTTTTACATGTTATGTAGTCACTTTTCAATGTGTCGCTTTATCTGTGTATGCTCCCACCCCCATTATGTCATACACCAAACGGGGCCTTTAGGGGCAAAATGACTGACGCAATGATGATATATACTCAACTGACTCACTGATACTGTCGACTCAACAACTGCGAGTAGCGCTTATGAGCCAGCGACTACTAGGTAGTATATGCGTTTATAGAATCCCACGTGATCCCGCTAGTCGGAGAGGTCAGAGCCGTCCTGTCTAGTCGCCGTTCCTTAGTATTCCATTGATTAAAAGACCCTGCCCCAACAAACGCAACGCCCTCCCTCTTGTGTCAACGTTGCACGGACGCGACAATCCAAAATCGATAACGGCGAGGCTTGATTCTCCTAGAAAGCGCGTCTGACGAGCAGATTACCAAAACCACAGATCTTAGTACATGGCGACCAAAGAGGTCACCAGTGAAAAGCAGAACGAGTAATTGCGCAAGACTTTGCGCGTTAAATATACGGCGACTTACTGTATAGCTACAAGGGCATTTAAAAATCTGAGTAAATGACAACAAAATTTCAGACAGGCCGGCGTATACGCAAAACTAAACATAGCACTCATGCAGATATCGTTGTGCCACGAACACGTTTTTTCACGAGTTTGTGTTTTCTTTGACATCACGACGCGTCTTTTCAGATGTCATGTTCACAAGACCGACTACCACCACCTTCATCATCGTTCCCCCATTGCAGTGTGCACAGGGCGGCATAACCAGACAGCACACATAGCCGTTTGCGCCATCGTCGACCGCAGCCCCGAAGTGATCGATAGACGTTCGTCGCGACCTTCGCGTCGCCACTGTCATCACTGTCGAGGACCGTCGGATGCGAATCTCAGGTGCCATGATTTACGGAACCCTGATTGCAAGAGCGGTTCCATTTGATTTATGACCATCGCACGCTAGCAGGTTGACGGTAGCGCGTGCAGCCTGTATACACTCTTCGTACCCTCTGTAATTTCACAATATTTACTGCAGCATGCGCGTGTGAGTCATTCTATTGGCGACGTTTTCATGATACGTCAATATCGCTGCTCGTGCTGTGATTTGCCCGTCAGTCTTGCGTAAACGCTGGAAGGTAGGGCTGCCTTAACCCATCTGGGCGAGGTAGGTGGACTGATTCCGAATAACTTCAAAATGTGCTGTCAGCGTAAATTTAACGCAAACGGCACAGGAGTGATCAGGACAGCAGTTGCGCGTGATAACGCGATAGCGAGATGTCAATGCAATTGCCAGGCGGCCGGTTGCGAAATGTGTGTAGTCCTAAACCGGCGCGGCCGGAGCCTGAATTAGGCCAGTTCCCAAAAACAAACACTATAGCACATACGCGAAAGCGCTCTCCTCTTGACTTCACCTTTCACCGCCTGAAATATATTTTACGGTATACTTAAAGAGCGGTCACATTGCCTGAAGGTTCGCCACCAGACACAGAGAACTCCCGTCAAGGCGCCCCAGTGTGTCGTCGCCTCGCCACAGGCTCTTCGCGAGATATCGGACCGCCAGGAATGAGTTCCTCTCACTATTGTGAATCGACTAGCTTGTACCGTCTTCGTGCAAATCGATTTTGTGATAATCCTTCTATATCTGCGTTTCTGAAACTGGTCAAATATCCCAACGCCGCTCTATGCAGAGTGACGTTCTAAAAACAGCGGCAAGCATTTCGACGTATTGCGATTGTTTTCTCATCTTTTATGCAGCTTTTTTCAATCGCATGGGGTTCAACAGCAAATTCATACTTTAGAAATAGCCGCGCTCCAATAAGTGCGTACTATCAATCGCAGTTGCCCTAGATTCCCTGTCCAAAGTGTCCAGGCTGCAACCTCTATGAACTTTGACAATAGAGGACGCTTACAAACACAGCACACTAATTTCGGGACGTTAAATTTCAATCACCGAAACTACTTGTTACCACGGCGATACTCGAAGCGGGGAGCGGAGATTCGCAGTGTGATGCAACATCAAATAAGCGACCACACAGAAAGCACGATTGCGCAGAGGGTAAGCCCTGGAAATCTCGAACGGGTCGTTGGCAGACCATGTGCGCTGAATGCGGCGATGCCATTGGTTGAGGCGCTGCGTCCTTCGCTAGCCCTAATGAACCGTTGGCATTATCTTCTCCACTGAAATCGTATCAGTGGTACGGTCCAAAGTCTCCGTAATTACGGCACTAATCCTCCGTCCTGTAATCCCTACAGCGACTTTCCTCGGCAGGGCGGCCGGCGCTGTGGAACGCGAGAACGTGGTGCCCAAAGTTTTCGATAAGAACGCGTCTGAGCGTAGTTTCTGCGTGGCCTTTCAGTTAGAGCTCACTGCATTGAAGATTTTGTTAAAGGCAAGCGTCAGGCACCATCATGTGAGTTATAGAATGGCCATTAGTTTATCGATCTCCGAAACACAGTCTGGCATTGCTCAAGTATGACAGCTATAGATCGGCGATTTGTTCCGTTTTTGACCAACGTTTGACTCATTATAGAACGAGCCCAATGCAGAAGTTCCAACAAAAACAAAGAAAGAAACGCACTTCTGAAGATTACTTCTCAGGAACACCAGGAACATTAGGTTATTTCCAGCTACGTGGCATTTGCATATTTTCAAATCTTGGTACATGATAGTTGGGACACCCTGTATATGTATAGTTTGACTTCTTTTGCGTTTAATGCGTTACGTTTTAAGAGACCTGCGTCCAATCAAATGAACTTCGTAACGTGCTGTTTTTTCTCTGTATTATGCTGCTGACAGCTCACGCGAGCTTGCATGTGGAACTGCTTTATTTTCGTAATACGCTCATATCAGTTTACGTAACCAATCTTTATTCGACACCTAACAGTTACTAGAGCAGTCGGCAACAGAGCGGTTGCCGATTTCTCGGATTTATGCCACGTATAAACGAACCAATCAAACCAAGTGATGCTCCTGGCAAACCGCAGCTGTCGCCTCCGGCCAGACGCCAGCACGTCATAGCGGCCCCACTTCGGTTCCCCAGAAAGCACTGCGCAATCCGCGTTCGTCGAACACTAAGCGTGGGAAGTTATTCTAAGAAATGACTCAACGGCGGCGAAGGTTTAAGCGGCTGTTTGTTTGTTTTGCTTGTCGTGTCAGAGCGCGAGGTCGCGTTGAGCCGACCATATGAGTGAAGCACATATTTGACGTGGAGAGAAACACGCAATCATACGTGTCACCCATGCACTGTCCGTATCTCTCACTCACGCTTCAGATAGGTTTGTTGCGAGACGCTGGAATTTCTGGAAGTCACGATGATTGGACTGGCACGCTCTGTCCCACGGTCTGGGAAAAGTGGTGCAGGACAGTCGACATTTCGACACGCGCCGGCACACGATGCCATTGTCAAAAGCGTGCAGAAACTAAGCTAAACTCCAAGCAGGTTTTACTAAAAGGAAGGCCCAGAAAATGCATATCCATGAAAATATGAACGAATATTTAGCATAGTAACTTCATTGATAAAAAAAAAAAAATGGGAACGAAGCTGCGGGAATGCACAGTGTTACCGAAGGTCGTGGTCGTGCATTTGTCACAGGTAAAATAAAATGAACTTATGCGCACGTTACTATTTTACTGGAGATATCCAGCCCGTGATCAGACACAAAGAATGACAAAGTAGTCGCAGATAAAGCGCTACTTCTTAGAAAAGTTTACTGCGCGATACTTAAGCACACATACTCAGAGATCGGTATACGTCCAGTGCAAGTGATATGGTCGCATAGTCACTATGCTTGACAAGTAGAATGATGAAAAGCCAGGAGATACTTTTAAAACCACGTATAAGAGATGTGTTGCTGGCCCAACTCATGGCCGCAGTATTACTAGCCGCATTACTACCTCAAGCCGCGTATGCATGAGTCATAATTTCAGCAATTCACCTCTTTCTGGAGCAGCTCTGCAAATACAAATCTCAAGACATTTACAGGCACTACTTTTCTTAATTTCTAGAGTTCGCGAACGGTGCGTGGCTTGGTGGCAGCTCCATTGAGTGCTTTAAAAAAATGTTGATGAATACTTCTTTCACAGCATCCGTTTATTTTTCTTATCGCAACATCCACTCATTGCGAAATTTAGCACCGGAAAAAATTGCATCTTACATCCTCGTAAGCGCTGTGTTTCTGAGGAATAGCAATTAAATTTAATCACACGATCGATCAATCAATTGATTCCCTTTTGTCTCACTATGTGGTGTAAGAAAAAATTTAAGCGGCAAGACCGCACATGCCGTCCGGCTTGATAGGGGGGGGGGGGGGGGGGAGGGAAGAGAAAAGCAGAAGATAGGGAGGTTAACCAGAATAACGTCCGGTTGGCTACCCTACACCGGGGGAATGGGAAAGGGGAACACAGATGACAGGGAGAGAGAGGAGGGAAGGAAAGAAGAGAAATTAGCGGTGAGTTCGCTGACGCGTGTGTTATTGCACTCATGTCACAGACGTTCACACAAGCCCGTCGTCCTCAAGAAGCCGAAAAGCGAAAGGATGACCACGGTTTAGGGGATGATACAATCTATGAAAACGCCTAGAACGCGCACGTGATTGTGTGTCTGCGCGTGCGTGTGTGCGGGAAGGGTGATGATCGACAGTGTTCGACAAAATGCATGCCGCCTCGCCACCGCGCACTACGTCGACTTATTTCGAAACCGAATTATCTGCCGCAAGAGTCGGCGATGAATGGTTTCTCAATGCGCGTGGGGACGGCACATTCGAATAACCGCATCAACACTCCTCGACGTCATAAATGTTAAACACATCTGCACGAAACTAGTTAATATTTTACTAACAAAACCGGTTAGATTGCAAAAGCAGTCCAAGTGCCCAACGAACGCCGCGAGGTTTATGACGTCACGCCGACGTCTTCGTCTCCGCACTGTGGATTCGGAATTCCAAGACGAAAGTTATGCTTTTTTTCTTTCTGAAGTTATAAACAACCAACACCAACCTTACTCAGCCAAAGAGATGCTAATGGAGTTAATAAAGGATGCCGTGCTATTTTAGACTGTTTCAGTGGTCCTGTATTGTGTTCCTCTACAGGTACAATAAACTTGCAAGATGCACCTTGCGTGCGCGCGTCCTTTCAATGTTTCCAGCCCCCGGGCCTGGACGGTATGAGGACGGTACACGAAGGCAGCCTTGCACTTCGGAGACCAGCGAACCCTTTTGAGCGACGGGCGCGACAAAAGGGCGGCGGCTTCCGACGCTCGGCAACGCGAGCAGCCCCGCATTGTCCTCTTCCCTTCCAACGGCGGATCGAGTCTTGGCGGCTGTCACCACTCTGTAAGCCATTGTGGGTAGCCTCTGAGGCGAAACCGGGAAAAAGGCGCGGCGGCGCGTACAACGCCACGCGTCACCGAGAACGCCCTGCTTACTTATCCCGGAAACGGTCGAATGTCGTCCCTCTTACCTCGCTCACTTTCACCTTCTTTTCCCTCCGCACTATTTACTTATGTATACTTACTTTTTTTTTTCAGTGCTGTTTTTGTTTTCTAGCATTACTTTTCTACAGAGTGCTCGCCGTTGCTGGTCAGAGCAGGAGCTCGCAATTGTTTGCATCGGCGCGAAGTACGATGCTCACGTGGCTGTCCTTTTCTCAAGCGGCAACCACATGAAGCGTATCTCGGGCGCATTTAGAGCGTCGACGTTACGCGTCTGGCGCGGCACTTGGCGCCGCGTGATGACCTCGTCGTTATTCTCAACATGTCACACGCCACACGTTAATCGGATTAACCAATAACTAGGAGGAGGATATTTCGACATAGAGTACATCGCAGTTATAACGAAGAAACAGAAATGCACCATTGCCAAGCAACGCCCACCTCGAAAGCACGTCCGGAAAGCGTCCCATTTGTTTGTCGCTTTAAGTGGTTGGCGCGAGCAGCACATGCAAGAGTGCAAGTTGGTGTTTGCCCTATATTCTGCGGGGCCCATATTCGCAAAAAAAGCTTTTGCGAGAATGGTTCGTAAGAAAATATTCCAGCCACTCGTGATACTGGACATAGTATTAATGAAGGCAACCACCCAATGGCAAATAGCACTTATACGAACGGGAAGTTTTGTTACTCTGCCCATTTTGTGTCATTCCTACGTTTTACGAAGCCCAGTTCCAAAACTTTATTTTACACGCATTGAAAAGTGCGTCGTGTTGTTACGGGACACGCGACAAGCACACAACGTGTCGGTCTTAACGATGGTCGTTTGTTATTTCCCGACAAAACAACGCATGTACACGAGCCAGAGCGCAGTGCGCTGACCGACAGCGAAAATCTTTTACGAAGCAAAAGCTTCATAGCTACAATTGCACATTGATGGCAATGCAGTAATTTTCAGTCACCTGAAGTGAGTAGCTGAAGCTGTGGCCACCGGCGAGGTGAGGAGGTATAGAGGAAACGGTGAGATGCTCTCACTGTTTACCTGATGTTACCGTACACATATCTGTAAATGACATAGTCAAAAGTTACATTCACGTTCAGTCAAGTTATATAACGTCGGAAAATTTCTTTGGGCAAGTAAAAGATGAAAAGTGCATTGCAGGGACACTGAAATTACCGGCAGGCAAACTTGGCGTTCTCTTTCTTATTGCAACTTGTTTATCGTAGCTTCCTTTGCCTCGCCGGACAATGTCTGTTGTTTCGCAATGCGCGGCTTCAAAGCCCAGTTTCCATTCGCATTTTCTTTCTTCTCGCTCAACAGACACGCTCGCTCTCTGGCTAGTCGATTTCAGTTCACTTTTGTGTCGAGTGCGCTGCACGTTCGCCGTATTGCGTCGCGTGTCGGGTGTTCTGTGTTTTCACGGTCAGCTGGGCGCTCGGTGGAGCGTCAAAAGGAAGTCAGTGCGAGGCGAGCACTACTGCGGTGTTCCACTTTGGCCACAGAACGACTGCGTAGTTGGGACGCGGGAAAACAGTAGATCAGTTGACGCCGCCTAGAGAATTTCACACAAATAACACCACATCGGGCGCTGTATAAGTACCTGCACGTGCCACTTGTGCGGGGGCACAACCTGGCCATGAGGACGATGGGCCTTTTTGACTTCGAGCAATATTTTAGATGTTTAAAGCCAACAACTTTCTTTGCCTTTTTATAGCGCAGCTGTATATGGCTAGTTTCCAGCGGATCGATGTCCGTGGACAAAAAATCCCGAAGATAGTGCAACACGCGGAAAAGGCGCGCAGCGAACAATTGAGGTTGCCGCAAGTCAAATGCGCGCGCAGGCGATATACCCTAGACGTATACCTTCGCGCCACTGAGGCCGCCCGCAGGGGACTTCATTACCTTTTTCGTGGACCCCGCGTATCGAAAAACACCCGAGCGCAGCTGTACAAACATTCATTCGGAGTGACACGACACGGAGTATGTTTACACACCGTTGCTTCCGAGGAAGTCTCGCGCACAATCTATCACTGTTTGCGGAGCACGATAGACGGCGCTGCGCCTTGCGAGTGCCACGCCCTCTACATCGAGTTCTTTCCCACGGTATTCGCTTTGTTTCGTCACTGATCGTTCTATATCTTCCTCCTCGCCACATACGGGCACGCACAGGCTACGTACGACAGCAAAGAGTACCTACTGCGAGTGTATCGTGCTCACGCGTACAATATCAACAATGGATATGCACAACTATACTGAGATGTTTCTTGAACTCATTTATGCACACGCCAGACCGTTCAATTTCTTTTCTCGCTGAGTGATGATATATACGCTTATCTGGCATCAAGCACTGCTCGTTTTTATATTCAGGTTGTTGTGTGGACGATGACAAAGTGTCTTCCTTTGTTTGTCACTGTATGAGCAGTCCTATCCTTTCTCTTATATGAAACAGGGGTGAAGTGCCCTTTCCGCTAGTACGCCCATGAGTGCGTGTGCTCATGGGCGGCTATGGTTCGAGGAAAAAAAGGAAAAACGATATGCGTTTGTTTTCACTCGTGACATTAGCATCGTTTTGATGTGCATCCATCTCGTTGGCCTTGCGCTACTATACTGCATGTAACTGATGAATTCCATCTTTGTTCTACCATTTACAATATTAAAGAGCATTTGCAGTCGGTGCAGTTTCCTGCGTGATTCAAAAGTAGGAAGACCGCTTAGTTGCCTAAGGTTAGCAACCGAAACATGCCCGCCATAAGCGTTGAAGATGAATCTTGGCGCTTTTTTTCAGGACACGTTCAATGCAATTTATATCCACTTTGGTGTGCGGATCCCAAACGACGTCTGCGTATTCCAATAACGGTCTCACTAATGTCGTGTATGCCACAAGCTTAGTTTTGGAAGTGCAATGTATTAGACGATTTCATAGCATGTAAAGTTTCTTCAAAGTCAATGAAACTACGTATTTCACATGACTGTTCCAGGTTAGCGTAGAGTCTATGTATAATCGCAAATATTTAAATTGGTCGACCGTAATTAGTGGAACATTGTTGATGCTATAGGTTCGGACGAGCGGACTCTTTCTGCGTGTAACTCTCATCTGAACACATTTGCAAACGTGAAGTCGCATTTTCCAGATTAAGCACCAGTTGTTAATTGCTGTTAAGAAGTTGTTTAGTATTTGTTGGTCTTCATCTGACTCAATGTGCATATATACAACACAATCGTCGGCAAATAAACGACAACGCACTGGAGAGTTAACTTGTAACTCATTCGTATAAATTAAGAAAAGTAGTGGCCCGAGCACCGACCCCTGGGAAAAGCCTGCGAGAACGGATACTAATTCTGAGTTCGAGTTACCTATATGAACAAATTGCTTGCGCTGTGTAAGGTACGTGTCGAGCCACTGTACAATTTTATGGTGGTCTAGGATGCATCGAACTTTGAACATTAAATTGGCGTGCGACACCCGGTCGAAAGCTTTCTAAAAATCAAGGAAATTCATATCAACTTGTCCGCCCTTGTCTAGTATTACCATTAGATCATTTGTAGTGTGAATGAGTTGTGCCATAGTTGATAAACCGCGCCGAAACCCATGCTGAGTGCTTGAAAAAAAGTTGTCCTGAAAAGTAGTTTTGTTCACTGGAGCAACAACACATGGCTTCGTTATTCCAACCGCATCGCAGGCAGCGCTGCACGCACGGAGCGAGTTCGCACCCTTCTGCGCGTTACCAAAACACCCGCGTCATGTGACGTTTACTCGTTAGACTCCGCGCTTCCGGTTAAGTCATGCGTCTTATTTTCTTGCTTTTTGTTGTCCTCCATAGCTTTTTTCCAGTGATCTCTACCATAATATATTTGAGATTGGTGGCTTTTTCAGGTATTGATCCCTTCACTTCCTCTCTCGGCCGTCGAAATAACATTAGGCGCTTCTTTACGGCACCCGTTGAATATCGGTCTGTGCAGCAGCTGGCGCCGCTGGCGCTCTCGACAAGCGGATACGTTTTAATAGTGTCCTTGCTCTCGAAACGCACTTACCTGTTGGTTATATTAACGTTGGTTTATAGCTGCCTGTACAGGTGTAATCTGTTGCCCCGTTTTTTCACGCGCAGCTGTTTGAGTTTTGCTTTTAAGCATTGGCATGATACGCTGCTGCAAAAGCCGGCGTGTGCAGCGAGTCAGGTGATTTTCTATTACACCCCCGTGCATCGCCGCCTACTTGTAAGTTTGCCCGCTTGCCAGGAAAGATTGACAATGGCCAGCACCAGCTTCCGTGTCGCGCTCGTCCAGCTCGCAGTGAAAGCGAGCAAAGCAGAAAATCTAGCACGTGCCGGGGATGAAATCAAGAAGGCTGCAACCAGCGGCGCCAAGCTCGTGTGTCTGCCGGAATGCTTCGGGTTCCCATACGGCGCTCAGTACTTCCCCAAGTACGCCGAGTCGATCCCCGGCGAAACGAGTGAAATGCTGTCTAAAGCGGCGCAAGAAAACGGCGTCTATCTCATCGGCGGTTCCATGGCCGAAACGGAGAACGGCAAACTCTACAACACTTGTCTCGTCTACGGTCCCGACGGCAAGATGCTCGCTAAGCACCGCAAGGTTCACCTCTTCGACATCGACATTCCCGGAAAGATAACGTTCAAGGAGTCGGACAGCTTCACGGCCGGCAACAGCCTGACGACGTTCGACACCCCTTACTGCAGAGTGGGCCTCGGCATCTGCTACGACCTGCGCTTTGCCCAAATGGCGCAGCTCTACGCTAAGCAGGGTTGCAAGCTGCTCTTCTACCCGGGCGCGTTCAGCATGGCGACAGGGCCACTCCACTGGGAGTTGCTGCAGCGCGGTAGGGCAGTCGACAATCAGGTGTACGTGGCCACTGCGTCTCCGGCTAGAGATCAGAGTGCGTCTTACGTTGCGTGGGGCCATAGTACGCTAGTTGATCCCTTCGGCAAGGTTGTCGCCTCAGCGGGTGCCGAGGAAGAGCTGGTCGTCGGCGAGGTTGACCTGGAGCACCTGGAGGCCGTCAGAAACGAAATACCGATTACGAAGCAGCAAAGGGACGATCTTTACGATGTTGTGAGTATAGGTCACGGTAACCGCGCCATATAAAATCTATTCAACTTTCCAATTCGAAACTCTTAATAGACTAAGGCTTAATGCACAATGTCTTATCAGTATCAAATAAATCTCCTTTGCAGGAAAAAAAAAATAAGCAGATGGTTGCTGTCTGTGCTGAACATTTATTGGTGTTATCGTCACCTCACCAGTTTCTGTGATATTTACTAACATTAGGTGAATAATGTCTGTGACAGTGTGAGTGTGTGTAAACTTAAGGGATGCTATAAGGAAACAGACCGAGTGTTCAAATTTTCCAGCAGTATTAACCAGCGAACTGGCCATTATTAGGGTTTGTAAAAAAAAGCTCCCTCTGGCACTGACATTCGCATAGTGACTGGTCAGTTTTTAAGAGAAAAGTAAAAAAAAAAAAAACTGAGATAGAGCAACGACAATGATTTGCTATCTTTAGATGCTCCATCAGCTTGTAACACTTTGTAAAACAAGTATAACAGAAAAAAAGATAGATTTTTTGCACTACAGCTGGGTAAAGTAGCATCGGCGAACAAGATGCGGAGTAGCTGAAGGAAGGCGCAACTTGTGTTTTTTGGAGAAAGGAGGATAATGGAAGAGGAAAGATATATGGTGGAAAAGGCTGTGTGAAGGAAAAAAAAATGTCACAGTTTCGCCCTAAGGGCGAAGCGATGAATGCGATAGCAACACAGCAATGTCATACGAAGTAAGGTGAGCGGCTTTGGTAGCAATATGAATTGTAGTAAACATGAGCTGATTAAGTAAGCAGGTGTGCTGCGGCGTAAGTAGACCGACATGAAGAGAGACTCGATGACCACGAGAAGGCGCGTGTGAAACGGTGGTGTTGATGAGAAGCGCTTCCCGTGGGCAGCGCGTGCGAAGGGACACACCTGTAGCGCTGCACTGCCGACCCGGGCAGCATTGCATGTGTAGCGTGCTTTGGAAAATGTGGCCCGACTATTACTAACTGATTGAAGAAGCGTGGTGTGAGCGCGCACAAACAAACATGAATAGATCACACTGAATGACTGCAGACAACGACCGTCAAAACGCTGGCAGCGAGCGGATATATACGCCGCAGGAGCGGGCGAAGGTACGTGCGGTCTATCGCTTCAACGGAAACTGAGCGGCGAATGCGCGTAAAGGTCAGAGCCGTGTGGAGATAAGAGACGGTGCGGTCGAACGAACGACGAGCGCGGTTGTTGGCAGCGTAGAAGTGCCCCCCCCCCCCCCCCCCCCCTGCTCCCTCCGGCGCTGGCTTCCCGCTTCCTTGCTTGCGCGTGGGAGAGATAAGAGACTGTGCGGACGAGCGACGAGCGCGGTTGTTGGCAGAGAAGTGCCGGCGCTGGCTTTCCGCTTCCTTGCTTGCGCGTGGGAGATTGAGTGCGTTCGCTCTCCGTGATAGCGCGCGTCCCCGCACGCTGCCTCTGGGGCATACGGCGCGCGGCGAAGATTTTATCTATACGGAACCTCACGGCGACGCCGACGGCGACGGCGACGCCGACGGCAGAAATCCGGTTGAAGTGTCCATATAATTGCTATCGCAATAAAATTGCAGGGCGCTTAAGCTTCGCCTTTAAGAGTGGAACGCAACAGCGTTATCGGGCCCCATTCGCATCGCATTTTTCTTTATGACTGGTTTCGAAAAAGCTCATTGGCAATTGTTACAAGAGAGAGGCGAAGGAAGTTTGCTGGGCGCAGTGCCAATCCACATAACTCAGTTGCTTGGAGAGAGAAGGCAAGTTGAATAGAGGGGACTGGGCACTTGAGGGAGAGGGAGGATAGGATCCGAGCGCGCAGCAAGGCATTACTATTATAGTACCCACAGCACTCGCCGTTCACAAGTTTACATGATACATGAAAAATTAGGCCCGAGAACTTGCAAAACGCTGATGAGAAGTATTCATAACTTGTGAGGAAAATTAGTACAACAAAAAGACAACGCATACATGAAGACAGGACAAAGGAAACAAGTATTCAAAATGTAATCAGCACAAGGATAGCACCTTTGTTTTCAGATTTTTGAACAACATGTAAAGAATGCTTGGTAATAATGCAATATCATACTTGCATCGCCATGTTGATCTCCAGGCTCATACATTTAAACATATTTTATGAAGAATTTCATTACAATACTGTTGTTTTCAGTGAAGCCACCTTTTATTTTACTTCTCAACCACCACCCACTGCCTGGCCTTCGTCGCATCAGGACCAACTACTCTACTTCATTCTGGGTTCACCATTATGCCAAAAGTGCTTGAAAAATGGCACACCTACACAAGCAACATGTAGGGACAAGGCAAGTCAGCAAAACATGCATGATGACTGCAGCTTAGAAGGACCACAAAGAAGCCACAGCCATGCATACCCTGTCTGCAAGCAGCCACAAGACTTAAGGCCAAACATCTAATGTCAGGCTCACAAGTTCACAAAATGACATGCAAAATGCGCCTCTGCCAGTATGAGTTGCAGAGTTATGAGGAGTTGACCTGACCTTTGGGGGGCCAGAGGGCCCTGATGCGACCCTGGAGCCTTTCCTGGCTTTTTCCAGGGAATCCAGGCTCTTACATCAGTTATGAATCCTGCTCCTCACAGAGCGCCTCTCCCTTCCAAGTCACTTTCTTCCCTTTCCCTTACTCGTAATAATCCACAGAGCCAACTAACACATTTCTGCAATCAAACAATTTTAGCCAGAAGGAACCAAAAAGCATTTATGCTCTGTATCACTCGTGACGAAAAAAATTGTTCCATGTGATACAAATTCAATTGTAACCTACGCTCCGCTACGCAAGTTGCAGCGCGCAGTGCCATCTACACGCTATGAAATCATGGGGGCAGATGAAAGGCCCTTCAAACTGTGTGTGCACTTCCCGTCTTCTTTCTTTCTGGGGTTTTACGTGCCAAAACCAGTTCTGATTATGAGGCACGCCGTAGTGGTGGGCTCCGGGTTAATTTTTACCACCTGGGGTTCTTTAACGTGCACTACAACGCAAGCACACGGGCGTTTTTGCATTTCGCCTCCATCGAAATGCGGCCGCCGCATGTTGGAGGTAGTGCAGAGTTATCGTGTGCGACTTATGTACTAGTTGCATTTTAAAGCGAAGCTTTCTATGTCTCTCTGATTCGTCCGTGAACGCCGAAACGCACTGCAGAAAAGCCAACTTACACAATGGAACTATCTGCGCATCTGCGCACACAATAGAGCAATCTGCGCACACAATTGTAGAACACTACAGTTTACATTCGCAGTTGTACCGATAAGAACAATGGGAACTGCAACGCCACGCTATCCAGACAAACTGTATATATCTGCACTGCATTACGCGCGTCACGCAATGCATTCCCGGCCGTCACCATGGGTAGGCCGCGGGTGCAGCGCACAGCAGAAGAGGCTGCCGTACGCGAACGTAAACGCGATCGTGTCTGTAAGGCCGATCCCGTGTATCGGCAACGGCATGCAGTCCGTGAAAGTGTGAGTGTGTGCGTGTAATCAACGGCTACACGATCTAAAATGAAGGCTATGCAACTTAACGAAATGTGTCTTCATTCAGCTTCGACGTTCCAAAATACAATTCTAAACAAGCAATAAAATTATATATGCATCGCATCAGGTCGCTCAGAATTTCTTGGGTTCGTTGCGTGGTCGTTGGCTTTGGACTTTGACTGATTCAGTTTGCATGGGCGAAAGGTCAGCGTTCAACCATCTTTCTTTAAGGGGCTTTGATTTTTTTCTACAAACAACCACAATCTATCAAGCAGAAAGGTGTTTGCAGTTCTAACATTGTCCTTGTTTATTTTTTCTTAAATGAATATGGCATTGCCACATTTCTCGAAAGTAAGGTTTGTGCAAGGTTATTTAAATACATTGGCTTTGAGTACGTGGCACTGAAGAAGCCTAGCAACGACGTTGCAGGATGCAGCGCCAAATGTTTATTGGCTGTCTTTTCCACATCTCATGTGGAGTAGGAAAATTGTTGCGACAATTCGCAAACACCTGTCACAGAAAAAACGACCTCTTGCTGAATGCCTGCAGCTGGTCTGCTGGCACTGCTAGAAATTGTTCCCTATAAATGGTTGCGAACATAGTTTTCATATTCTTTATTATTCTAGCGTGCTTTATTGTTTTTGCCAGAACTTAAAGCGTTGATGATCCTCTGAAACCTGTGGGCTAGATCGTCCCAGACACTATATTTGGCTTGCGTCAGCCGTTATATGTATACGACAAGTCCTGCTTTTTCTGAATTTACCTTACTAAGGCAGTTCCAAATTTAATTAGACGTACAGCACACCGGCATGATTGACAGAAAGGAATGCAGAATCACCTCGCATCAATGTTTTGTTGACGTGTGGATTTGACACAGAGTCTGTCATGATCAGCTACAAGGTGTCACGCACCATGGTTGCGTGTCGGTCACAGTGAATGTACATGTTTTTTTATTTCAATAAACTTGTCGGCACTGATGGTGTGTTCCTGCTCCTGTCCATCCTGTGCCCCCGCATTGTATGTTTAGTGTGTAGCCAGTAAGATGGGTAATTGGTAAATAAGGCTCTACTTTCCACTCTTAAAATTACATTGTTTGCCTCGTTCAAGCCCTTTTACTGGAGGCAATGTATGTTATTTACAATGTGTTTCCTTAGAGCTGCCGAGCCATGCAAGTTTTAACGTTGCGGCAGATATATGTACTGCACACAGACACACACGCATATATTGCTTTCCTAATAATGCGACCAAAATTAAGCAACATTTAGAGTTCTGGTTTTACTTGTTCCCATTTTTGCAGGAAGGTACTAAAGCTACGAAGCTGCGGTTTAAAACTAATAAAGGTACATGAATGAAATTTTGCGTCCTTAATGTAAATTCCTTGAACTCTCATTTATCCGAAATTTAGCTTTGTTGAGCGTGTAGTTGCCGAGCTGTTTACAATAGAAGTTGCGATATTTGGCAATCTTCAAAAGCAAATTATCCAAAAAGTAAAAATTCAACATTATTTTGCTGCATCTAGGAAATCGATAAATATGTCCTAAAGCTACAGAGCAAGCCGCAATGCAGTAAATGCGGTGGTTTCTTCTAAATTTGGTCCCAACTGAGAGACAGTTCGCAAAAACTATGTATCTCATACTTGTTCTTGAACATTTATTTCTAAATCACATTAATCAATTTCTTTATACTATATATAGTTAGAGACTACAAGAAAAATAATCTTTTTTATGGTATATACGACAACTTTATATCCTAAGTAGAAGAGCCGCCACGGTTGCTCCAAAAGTATTGAAAACGGGGGGGGGGGGGGGGGGGGGACTCGTGCCGCCGGTGTGGGACCGCCACCTTAAGCGAAGCTTTATAGGCTCACAAGTTTCGGCGGTGGTGGTGTCACGCTGAAAAGTGGGCCGATCCTGGTGGTAGTGACGAAAGGGTCCAATCTCAATGGCACATACCAAGGACAAAAAAGAAAAAAAAAAGAAAGAGCGAGAAATCGAGAAAGAGAGAAATACAGCAAAAGAGAGCGATAGAAACAGAGAAAGAAAGAGAGAATGATAGAGAGAACGAAAGAGAGAAAGGATAAGATAAAGAAAGAGAGAGAGAGAAAGAAAGAGAGAGAAAGAAAGAGAGGGAAAGAAAGAAACAAGATCACCAGCCCTTCCCCTGTCGAGAAAATGGAGCTAGGCGAAGCTTGTCGTGCGTGTACTTGACCTACTACTTTCCCTTCCCCTTCCTGCTATTTTTCGTTCCCTTTCGTGGTACATTTCGTTGCCTTTCCTACTACTTTTGTGTCCCTTTCGTGCAACTTTTCCTTCCGTTGCGTTGTACGTTTCCTTCCCTCGATGTATAGATTTAATAAATGTTTATGATTTATTACCGTGACATGTCGTGAACTTTACGTTACCCTGACGAAGGTCAGATACACACACAAGCTTCGCTTACCACCATTTTCTCGACAGGGGAAGGGCTGGTGATTTTTTTTTTCTTTATGAGTGGGCTTCACTGCTGCACACAACGTGGAAAAGCCAGCTTACAAAGACCAAGCTTACACCGATCCCCTTAATGTCGGCTTCACTTTTAAACACAAATGCATTGCTGGGAAGACATTTTTCCAGGGGCAACATAAGCCGTCTTATATCAAAACGTGAAGGCCCTAGGACATTTCTTGAATTATTTTATTAATTATTTTCTGTTGCCCCGAGGCGCGCGCGTGTCCAAAACGCATTAGGCAGGCCAAGTTCCAGTTTGACCTACCGAGGACGCGAGTGCCATCTGGATGGTGTTTTAGCAAGTAACGTACCCGGGCGCGCCACTGTTGTATGGTAGAAATGCTGGAAAAGGGGTCTGTTTGTGTTTGAGTTTCCTCGTAACAGAATTAGGTTTTCTCGCACATTAAAATTACAATCCGACGCTATCATGTCTGCAGGTTGTGGTTAAGTCGTACTTTACGATTTTCTGACAGATATTACTTTGAGAAATTCAATTTTGTTCACTAACGCCTTGCGCCACGCGGAGGGACTGCGCGGTTGGTTTGGTTCGGGATGATTTTCGTCGCCGTGCAACGCCCTCGACGCTTTTCTGCGATTTTCTGCGACACGGTGCCCTTAACGCTATCGAGTTAAAAACATGTCCAGCGCAGACCGAAAGTTCAGCAGGAGCTGAACGAAAGGGCAAGAGCAGCTGCAAGATACAACATACTCCCGGAATAAGGGGTCTGACCACCAAAAACAGTTTTCGTCGACATCATCATCATTGTTGTGACAAGCATCTTCCTTTGTCATTATTTTATACAGCGAAGCTGTTTATGCTGACCCTGTGCCGTCGTTGTCGGACTTCGCTAAAAAGGGGCCACGGGACCTAGCGGGAGATGAGAGGAAAAGAAGAGCTTAACGGGGGAAACCCGTTTCCTCCTGTCAGAAACTGTGAGAGGGTGCAGATGAAAAGGAGAACGGGGAGGGGGGTTACCGTAAGTCGCGCCGTCCAATATTCGCGTTGGAGGGGGAGAGCGTGAGGCACGCCAGCCAATGGCAGTGTAGGAAAAAAGTAGGTCAACCGAGGACTGAGGTGAGAGGAGTTCGCGTTAGCGTTGGTTGTATATACGGAGCTTTGGTCAAGGACTCTTGTCTGGGAATGTCGTAGAAGAAGCGTGAGGAACACGCTAGGAAAGCCGTCGCCTATGGACGCCGACGCGTCCCATCCCCCGCAAGTAGCGCCGTTCGGGACAGCTAAGCGGCCGCGAATGCAACTACGGCCCGGACGCTCGCTCCCATCGTAGCCGGCCTGACGCCGCAGGCCGTACCTTTTTTTTTAAAGCATGCAAAAGCTAAAATGAGGTGAAAGATTGGTGAAACAAACGAGTGCGAAGTTTGACTTGCATGGTGTAATACTCGCTGTAACTAACAAAGCCTTGCTGTTCGACCATCTTCACAGAGTGGAAGGGGCGGTGATTTTTAGGCGCTGCGCGGTTAAGGGCTAGTTCCCCCACGATCTCGTGTCCACGCGTAGAAAAAAACTATCATCATGAGCATTGGCTCATCGAGCGCCGTCTTCTTCCGCAGCTGGCTTGTTGGCGTCCCTTGGTTTGCACTCGTTCCATTAGATGCCGTGCCAAGCACGCGCTCGTGCCACTGCTCCCGCGTTCGTCATCGTCGTCTGCTCCACAGGTGGCTGCGTGGCCGCTTATCACTCAAGCGTAGAATTTCACTTCTCTTCTGTCGTCGTAATGGGGAGGCCGCGTTTACGGGGGTATGAGCCATTGCTTAAGGGGGTATGAGCCATTCTTGAGCAACTGACGATGTGTCCGGATGCGTTTGAGCAACGCCGCCGCGAACGCGCTCGGGTAAGGGCTCGTCATCGACGTGACGATTCTAGCGTGAGGGCTTCCAAAGCCCAGGCGAAACGTCAGTGAAGAGCCGCGGTCGCCGAGTTGAGGGAGCGCGATGTTGAGGCCAAACGTCAGCGTCGACTAGCCCTTCAGGAACCCGACCACCGTGCTGCACGCCTCGGCAACGCTAGCGCCAACTTCTCCGGTGCGACGGCCAGGTTTCAACGCGAGTTTCTCAACCGGAACGTTCATGATAGACATGTTCGTTGGGTGATGCCCAACGACGATACGCCCATTCTCATCGTGGGGGCAATATTCACTACAGCAGATCAGCCATAGTCACAGCTTCGCTGGCTACCATCTTCACAGTAGGGGAAAGACTGAATTTTTATATAGTACATCTCAATTTAGGTAGCGTCATTAATTTTCTTGCATATGTCATATTGAATTTATCAATTTTGGCACGTTAGCGAGTGAAATTTCATTTCTATATTTGTTACGCCTTATCCACCTAGGTGTTGGCGAATTCACTTTAGTTGTTATGAGCCACACGTTTAAACAACATCAGCAACAACAACAATAAAGCAGTGTTTATATCTGCGCGTGGCGTTCATCGCTATATTATTTATGAGAAAACAAAGCCACCTCTTGTTTTCGTGCGACAAAGCCGCAAATGCGTGGAGTTATTTGCACATGCGCCCGACAGCGTTATTTTTTCGTCGCGAATAATTCTTGCGGAGCCCAGATAATTACCAAAGGTATTGCTCTCATTCATGCACAAATAAAGTCAGGCCAGCGTCCAAGCGAAACTCTGGTTCCAGCACATTTCAGGCACACGTGTGCTCGCTTTAAACAACACATTCGCGCCGTCCGCAAATCCGCGGGAACGCCGCACCTGTATAAATATTCTAAGCGCATGTATACATAACCTACAGAGCGCGTCGAGATAGCGGGGATTTGCGCACGGCTAAGCGAAGTGCGCTAACGGCATACTTGCTTTCCACAGAAAGTATTCTTCTGTGTTCACCGCAAGTGCAGCAGTAGTTCTCCCTGGGCTACTTGACTACGGTCAAGAGCAATAGACGGGGCCAAAGAGAGAGAGGATAGACAAACAGCGCCAAAGGAAGGCGATGCAGACGGGAGGCTAGGGAATACCTATAGGCTCTCTACCTATAAATGTAGTCAATTGGTTCAACAGCTCTCTTTCTCATTAAAAGTCATAAAAGAAAAGTGCCATCAAACTTCCATACTCAGCACGTATTCATTAAACACAGTGTAATGCCTGTTTCCAAAATGTACCACATGAAACAAGAATGAAAGAATAAACCAGATTTTTGTAAGACTAGTCGCGAACTTACAGAAAATATTACAGTGTACCTTACATTCAACGTTGAACAGTGGATGGCTGCAACATTCAGAAGAACATACGGCATTTAAACACTACGAAACTTATTTCCTCGACTACTAAACACGTTACACAGTAGGGCAATACACATCGAAACTCTCTCTTTTCGAGAAATGCGTAATATTTACTAAAATATAATACATCTAGTCTGGCTTTCGTAACGTCGATCACCAGAAAGGAACAACGTATAAACAAGTCAGTGATTACTTCGTGTGATTAGAAAACAAGCATCTTATATTTCTTTTCACACAGTCCCTACGCTTGTCCGTGAAAATGGCATGTGCGTGCGCATATGTGGATAAAAAAAGCCTTCAGTTCCACGAATTAGATGCAGGAGCAAACCACTTGCATCTATGTTTTTGGTAATCGGCAAAAAAATGTCGCAAGCGTTCCACTGACAGGACCTTATTTCACAAGGTGGCGTGCATAACTAATCCTGCAGCTTTCAAACCAATATTCTAGCGCGAGAGCTGACACAGAAAAAAAAAAAGAAAAAAGGATAATGCCCTATCGATACGACGTGCCAGCTAACGTCCAGAATGATATAACCCATAGCGGTGTTTCAGCGGTGTCAGGACACGTTGACGGTGAAGCCGACGTGGCGACACTTTGAGGATGAGAGGCTCGCGTTACAAGCTGGCTATTCCACGAACCAACGCTCCGGTTTTCACGCAAGCGTCATCTGTGTTTGCAGCTGGTGTTGGGAAAGAAGACACGCTATACGAATTAAGAGAGCGCGGTAAACTCCCATAGGTTTATGTTGTTCGAAAATTGCATTTGTTTATTCGACGACGCCCGTGTGAAGTTGGCATATTAATTTGCGTTACCTTGTTCATAACAACGCTGTGCCTACCATGAATAAACAAAAATATATAACCGATAATAATTTTAAAAAATTCAGCTTCACTTACCAGTAATGTGCGAATTTGAGCCTCATCGCCCCTTTTACTGCCCTTGCTGCTTACAGAGGCGAAACTTACGCTTGAAATAGGACTTTCTCTAAAACTAAAGCAGCCGTCGAAGCTCTTCATAGCTTTCGTAGCTCGCCCTTGGTCGCTTGTGCCCCTTTCCTCTGTCGTCATCGTCATTCATGGTGTTTCTCCTTTCTTCCCTCTCTTCCCCCAGCACGCAGAGTTAAGGGGATGTACCTCACACTGGCCTTTTTATCTCTTCTCTTTCTTGTCACCGTCAATCGCGGTTTCAACAACCTGAAAACAAAGTATCTGGCTTCAACGACCTGCATGTGAATGAACAACCTTTGACGAGTGGCCACTAAGTATGCCATCGAATTTCTGCTGGTCAGGAAATATGTCACAAGGAAAATATAGCGGTCACTGTGGCCGCTATTCCATATTTATATACAGGGTGTCCCAACTATCATGCACCAAGATTTCAAAATATGCAAATGCCACGAAGCTGGACAGAACCAAGGTAATGTTTGCCGTCGCTTGGAGTTACTCAGATTATTTTTTGCATTCCGCCTAACTACATATTAGTATTAAATAATCAACTTCTCAATATTATAATGAGATCAAAAGTGTGAATGAGAAAATTGTAGAGCACCATGAAAAACCCCCGATACAGCTTTCTGTTGCTCAGTACGTGCTACATAAAAGTTTTTTCAAGCGTGAAAGAAGCCCGCGGATACACGCAAAATTGCCGCGCGATTGGCCGCTTGACGCACTTTGCGTATACTTGGCGGGCTTCTTTCACGCTTGGAAAAACACTTATGTAGCACTTATTGAGTAACAGAAAGCTGAATCGGGAGTTCACGTTGCTCTACAATTTTCCAAACTGAAGACAAACTTCCAGTTTGCTACCCTGCACTAGGGAAGGGGTTAGTAGGGACAGAAACAAAAAGGATAACCGCATTCACAAAGTTAAAGAAAATTCGGGGTAGCTTGCACTAGGGGCGCAAGGCTAAAGACACCGCGGTGATGATCGGTTCCTAGTTGGTCCTGGCCATACGAGTTGATGCTAAGTTATACGAAGTATTTGATGCTAAGTTATATGAAGTATTTGATGCTAAGTTATACGAAGTATAACAGCATTTCCTCGTAATCCGTGGCATCGGGGAACGCCTCGTAAAGCACTTCAGTCCGAGCACACGTAGGGAAAGTGGGGCGAAAGCTATGCACAGTGCACGGACTGTGCGCAGCAGACGACACGCCGGGATGACGTCACGGCGCAGCTGGTGGGAGGTCGGCCGAGCCGCCGCCAGAGGCGCTTGCTGCAGTCACGGACACCGCGAGCGTTCGGCACTAATGCGTAGAAGCGGAGAAGCGCGGATGGCGTCGGCAGCACCTCTGCGCGTTGCCTCGTTGGTGCTGCTACAATTTGTTTTATTGCGATAGCAATTATATGGACACTCAAAAGCAGATTTCTGCCGTCGGCGTCGCCGTGAGGTTCCCTATAGATAAAATCTTCGCCGCGCGCCGTATGCCCGAGCGGAAGCGTGCGGGGACGCGCGCTATCACGGAGAGCGAACGCACTCAATCTCCCGCGCGCAAGCAAGGAAGCGGGAAGCCAGCGCCGGAGGGAGCGGGGGGGGGGGGGGGGGGCGCACTTCTACTCTGCCAACAACCGCGCTCGTCGCTCGCTCGCACCGTCGCTTATCTCCACACGGCTCTGACCTTTATGCGCAGTGCATTCGCCGCTCAGTTTCCGTTGAAGCGATAGACCGCACGTACCTTCGCCCGCTGCTGCGGCGTATGCGCTTGCTGCCAGCGTTTTGACAGTCGTTGTCTGCAGTCATTCAGTGTGATCTATTCATGTTTGTTTGTGCGCGCTCACACCACGCTTGTTCAATCAGTTAGTAATAGTCGGGCCACATTTTCCAACGCACGCTACACATGCAATGTTGCCCGGGTCGGCAGTGCAGCGAACGCGGGCAAAACGCCGACGGCGTCGACAACAGTTCTGCGTGTTGCCGGTGCTGCTGCATGTCCAAGTTTATACAGCTGATAAAGCTACTATAATTACTCCGTATAGCTCTCTGCAAATTTGCTATCGCAATTGATGCTTCGCCTTTCAGGTGAAACTGCGACAACTTTTTTCTCTATCTCTCTCTTGCTCTCAGTTTGTCCTTCTCTCTCCCGAGCGTAGCGCGCGACGCGCGCACTCTCCCTCGCTCTCATTTTCTCTTTCTCCCGAGCATAACGCGCAACGCTCCTCGAGGTGGTTGCTAGACAACGCAGTGGCAGGAGGCACACATTACGGCCGGCTTAAACAGCTCCGCTGTTAAAAACACGCAGGCACGCAGACACACTCATAAAAAGCCGGCAGATCCCACGCCCTGTGGGAATCGATGTTATGCGAAGCAGCGTGCGGGGAGCCTACCCAGTTAACGAAACGACCACGAGAGCACCAAGACGTAGGCAGCTGTTTCATGACCTACATGACAGGCATATGTCATGACCTATCATTTGTGTTCGTCATACACTCCTGTCATACTATGCCAATTTTCGTGCATACCAAGTTAACGAAACGACCATGAGAGTACCAAGAGGTAGGCGGCTGTTTCATGATATTCATGTCATGACCTATCATTTGTGTTCGTCATACACTTTTGTCATACTAAGCCAATTTTGATATATACCAAGTTAACGAAACGACCACGAGAGCACCAAGATGTAAGCGGCTGTTTCATGACCTACATGAAACACATATGACATTCATGTCATGACCGATCCTTTACATACACTTTTGTCATACTATGCCAATTTTAGTGCATACCAAGTTAACGAAACGACCATGAGAGCTCCAAGACGTAGGCGGCTAGATAGATATTGTCAAAGCGGCAAACATTCGCTAAGAAATACTTCGCATTTAGTAAGAACGCGGGAGCGTCAGGGTCATTCAGTGCATGTATCTTATAACATGAAAATTACCAACCCTTGATTCCAGAATTCTAGCTTTAAAACAATCTGAAAACGGCCAATTGGTCTACTTTATTTGGAACACTGATAAGCTTAATCACAGAGCGGCGTCTTCCACAGCCAGAAAACTTAAATAAACCATGACCTCGGACACCCGAAAACTTATAACCATAGGTCACACAACCTGAATATATTGACAGTCCTGTGGTTCATACAACTAGAAAAATCGGTCAATTCTAGCATTCTTAGACTCCACAGCCTGAAGGCCTGCTAACTAAAATGCATGACCTGAACAGTAGCAATCCTACATTCCATAACTCTGGCTTCCACAACCTGAAAACTTTCTATCCAAACTTTCAGAACCCTAGATACACTGATCTGTTGTACATATGTTAAATACCCAATGACCCTGCAAGAGACGCTCAGGCGGAGCTTTTGCAGGTCTCAATGACCAGGCTAAAGTCGCCAGCATCCACAACATGCAGTCACTACCGCCGCACCACAACCTAAAGACGCTCAGCAACTTCAGGTTAGAATACCAGAAAAAGAAACGTTATAACCGTGCGTTCCACAATCTAAAAGCTGACAGTTCTAGCTTCCGCGATACTGCACAGCTCTAGGGCTTCGTCGCGCCAGCTCTTCCAAGTGACTGCTTGCCCCGGCGCTCGTGCGTCGTCACCACACTATCTTCCGCTTTGAGGCGACGCTCACCGCCGGAAGCTTCCGGTCTTTACGACTCCCGCGACGTCGTGGCTTCCCCTCTCGAAGCAGTGCTTCCGAGCGCTTCTCACATTCAAGGCCCGGTCTACAGCGACAGGCGCAGCTAAATCGCCAGGAAACTGGCGCTGCCTGTTCTTATACGTTCGTTCGACTTTCGTGAATTTTTTGTGGGGAGTAATTGTTCTTGCTGCGCTCTTTGTCTTGGCTGAAATCGTTCCACGGCCTACAAAAACGCCTTCCATGTCACAGCGCCTCGTTTTCTCCTGCGGTACTCGGACCTTTTCTATTCTTGCTCCCTCTTTTTCTTCTTTATTTCGTGGTGCTTCGACAATTCGATCGTCTTTCCGGTTGCGGTGACTCCCTTGCCGCCGCTTTTCAGGCGAAGCGAGCGTAGATCGGTGGCATAAAAAGTTTTATTTACCTGCTCCCCCGGATGCGGTAAGAGCGGTTTTTCTGTCATCGAATACAGAACAACGCTGATACCGAGGAAGCTCAGCCGGACGAAAGCGTGGTGTGCATCATTCTCGTTACCTGTTGCTTTTGAACGTGCCGGCATGGTCTCGCGCATTCCTTGTGACTGCGATAAGATGGGCGAATACGCTGCTTTAGAAAGGAGTTCCTCTTATCTCACTGGACTTGCCCTGCAATTCGAGGTCTTCACCGCAGATATCTTGTCAAATCAAGGCAAATGCAATACCTTACATAGTTCGAATCGAATAGAGAATTCGCTCGTTCTTTCCTTCGGTGTTTGGAGGTCAGTTCGTATTAGCGTTGTCAAAAAATATTTGTCCTTCAAATGTCGCGGTTTAGAGGTCATATAAAGCTGTAATGTATGTGCTTCTGGCATTTTAATTCTCCAGTAAATCTTCTCGGAACAGCCTACTTTCTGTTTCAGGGTTACTTAGATTATCACTTAAACAATTCATTTATTTATTAGAAATGTTGGCAACAAGTGCAATATGTCGCCGGCTTCTCCACAATGCTAAATCATTAAATGAGTAAACGATGATGATTGGTGAAATGAAAACTTTCAGCTATTTAACAATTCGCAACAAAACGTGGGAAGTCAATCGCAATAAAAAAGCACAAAAATATATCACATTGCTCATAGTCTGGTCTACAGACTGTAGGAAATAGTCCTTTAGTGTTCACAGACATTTCACAAACACTTTCCCTATAGTTACTTTATACAAGGGTAGAATGTAGGTTAAAAACGAAAAAAAAAAAAAGGTTCTCACGCAGTATTGCAATACGGCACGAAAAACGTGACATCATCAAAGCCAAATGCGCACTGAAAAATAAATCCGCAGGGGTAACCCACGAAAGAGAAGACTAAAATATAAGGGGAAAAAGGGTTTGTTTTCAGGATATTTCGGGCTCCTCTGCACATCGTTATTTACGTGCAAGCGATTGTGTTCTATAAATCTCCCGCTACGAGGCTCTCCGATGGCAGACAGCACCGGTGTACATACCACGTGCCGTACTAATGCGAAAATTCGCAGCTATACACGCCACTCCAGTGGGCCGCGTCCACCTAGAGTGAATTTGCCGAGCGAGGCAGAAAACAAATGCAAAAGGAAAGTATGCAAAGAAACTTGTGAAAGGAGTTAGGAATGACTCAAGTCGTGCCCGAAGAACACGGAGTACGCTCTTTCGCAGGAGGTAAGCACGCAAGTCAGGCACACTTACGGTTAGAAGCAACGCTAGGCGCTCTGCCGTTGCGCAACAAATCGAATAACCTATCCAGCAGCGCCCTCGAGCGAAGTTGCGTAAGAGCACGCGGAGCGATTAAAGCACGGCAAAGATGGACAGCGGCACTTCACCATGTCGAATGAAACCGATGTAAGACGAAAGTTACTGTACATGCTACCAACGGTTAGTTTATATATATATATATATATATATATATATATATATATATATATATATATATATGTATATATATATATATATACTGTGCAGCCAATGCACAGTACACAGTACACAGTATTGTTGCATTTCGGCCCCGTCGAAATGCTGCCGCCGTGGCCGGTATTTCATCCCGCGCCCCCGGGATTAGCAGCGCAACGCCGAAGCCAAATACGGCGGATACCCACAAACAAGAGAGATTTATAATATGCACGTTTTACTCAACACTTATCACAAATGGCACAGTGTGGTGTTTCGTCACACTTTGGTCTTGCATGTGCGGTAGCAGCTATGAGTATCGCCTTGATTCGTAGTGCTAACGAAAGCCCGACCAGTTTGAAACCACCGAAGCTTTATTACATATATTATAAGTGAAAAAAAAAAGAATAAACTAACGTGCTGGCGTATTACCGATAGTCATTGCATCTTCAATTGAGAACCTAGCTAAAGCCGATGAGAGGGATACCTTTCACCAAGCTGTACGGATTTACAGCGATATAATATCAACATCGGTGCGTTTTAGGCGTCGACCAACATGTCATGTCAAAACTGCTTTGGACGCGTGCCAACCCGACCGGAAATTGTGTTCGCCGACCCGGGGCTAGCTGCAAAAGTGGAGCGGTGCGTGGGCGACACGTGACGTGGTGCCTTTCTGGGCTCTGATGTATTTTCTCATTCTTGGCCAATCTTGGTACAGCGTGTGGGCTGCCCCGCGCACACTGCAGTCTATTTTCTGTGCGGAAAGCAGTGTGTCTTGCTTGCTGAAACGTTCACGCTTGAAGAAGTGGAAATGCTCGATATGCCTATACACAGAAATGTGACAGCGTGTCACGTTTAGTGAGCGCAGACAGTGACAGGACGCGACATTTTTGATTTCCGCATTCTTCCCGATGTGTTTCACCTGGAGTTTTTATGTTTCCTGAGCAGCCGTAGCTGCACCTGAAAGTGTCATTGCCTGTTCGTCAGAGGAAGCCCACACAGCCTTCACTTCAAGGCGGCAGAAAAAGATATTTTATTTAGATATAACTGTTTTCACTCCTAACATGCAAATTATTTTTTTGTTGCTTGGTTGTGTTATATATTTATTGCACAGGAATAAATCGCGATAAAAATTTTTCTTATAAGTTTTCTTTGAGAACGGAATGTTCGCTAGGACGACTGGATAGGTCTAAAGATTTGTACAAGCTAACGAACTGCTTTGTGAATATAGGATCAAATAACACGTAATCACTGCTCTAGTGCCGAACATTAACGTATAGTTTATGATTGCACTCGACCTATTATTGCGGTAGAAACTATGCAGACACTCCGGGCGCGTTCGCGCCATCGTTGCAGCCGGCGTGCTGTTCCGGGTCCGACAGTCCACACGCGGCCTAAGCGCTGAGTGTTTCAGGTCATGCCACATATGCTGCGGCTGCGATGGCGAGCATGCGAGAGCGAACTGAGAAGACTCCTTGATGAGCGCTGTCTCCTCACGTGCCAGTGCTGGAGATCACGTGATATCACTGGCGCAAAGGAGGCGAAACCGTATCAAGAAGCGACCGGACAGGAATGAGGCGCTCTTACCCGAGAAGGCAGCGCTCAGCAAGTCACCAGACTTTTCAGCTCACTCTCTAGGAAAGAGCGCTCTCCGGTCGCTGCTTCATACGCTCTAGCGTCTCTCGCTTCACAATAAGTACAGATAGTGCCGCCCGATCCGCCCAATTTTTGGTGCGCGGCACACTTACATAGTGAAGGCAGCGTCAGCACGGAACGTTCTTTTGTGACAAGCATGCGCGCTCACTGCTGCCGGCGCTCCTCATCATGCCAGTGCTCTGGCCGCGAGTGCTTGCGGTCATCCAGTGAACTATGTTCATTTTGGAGATGTAGGGGCCGGAAAAAACCCGGAAAGAGTGGGGAAAAGAATGTTTTTTTTTCTATCATTTTTTTTTATATACACAACGAAAGTGCAAAGACAATCCAAGAGGGAGAGAGAAAGAGAGAAAAGATGCATAGAAAGGCGGGGAGGTTAACCAGAGGTAGTTTCGGTTGGCTACCCTGCACGGGGGTAAGGAGTAGGGGGATGAAAAGAGATGGAAACTGGGAGGGAGGAGAGAGAAAGACGAGCACAAACAAACCGCGTACACTATAGAGCGGTAGGGGGCGGCGTTCTTAAAGTCTATCGTGAAGGCCCGTAGACCACAGGAACCTTAGTAGCGCCAGTAAGGCCTTCAGCGCGGATGTTCTTTCGGAGCACTGACCTAAAGCTTTTAGTTTGTACTTACAGTATTACAACATGTACGTGTCATTCTCTGCTGTGCAGCGTACGATTCTAGAAGCGACGAGGACAAGAAAACGGCCGCACCGTCTTTAAGTTTTTAGCCGTCTGCAACCCCCTTGGGGTTGCAGACGGCTAGATTTTTGTTAGTTACAATATGTGGGAACCCCCGTAAGGGGGTTGCAGACGGCTAGATTTTTGTTAGCTACAATATGTGGGAACTGTTGGCAATTCCCCGCGAGCGATCCCTTCTCAGGCAAGTGGAAGTGACATCACGAAGGAAGAGGAAGCAGAAGACCACGCTAATGTGGCCCGAAACAGCTAGCCGGGGTTTTAACCCGGGGAATACTTCACAATCTATACAAAGCCAACAGACAATTTAGTCAGATAAAATTCTGAAAAATTTGGCTGTTAAGTTGAACTGAAATAACAAGGAAAACGAAAAGTGGACGAAAAAAGAACGCTGCATCACCGGCAGAGGAGAGTTAACACCACCAAATAAAGCGTCAGGTGGAAGTTGTTCGAAACCACAGCAAGAAAGGCTATAACCGCGCTATACTCCGTTTCATGCATAATAGGCAACGCTACGAAGGCTATCGAGACTTCTCTCACAGCTCACATTCACGACCCAAAAAATTGCGCGTGACACATGAAAGAAACATATATAGGTATACGTCAAGTTTTATGTACCATTAAGTATCGTAATTTTACGTCGCAATATGTTACATACTTATTACGCAAAAGGCATTGCAAATATAATAATAATAATAATAATAATAATAATAATCAATCATGTTTATTTAACGTGCCCAGGAACAACCCTAAGGTCTGAGTGCTGGCGCACGCATACATTACAAACAAAAAAAAAGACACTCAGGGAAAAATCATTAAACAATAAATGAATAAAAATAAAAATAGTGAAAAGAAGAGAGTACCGACAACAAAGCGCAAAGTAAATACAAAAGAAAAAGGAGGAGAAGGGCACTTGAACAATACATGATATTATAATACCAGGCAAAGCTCGGAAAAGAACGATGACAAGGAGTTATGAAAGATATCAAGTTCACGAAAGTAAGCGTTATAAAGATTCTGTATTCTGTGGACAGTTGAGTGTTCGTGGTGACAGGCAGGAACATGGAAAGGTCTATGTTCTCTGGCGATCTTGCGTGGGATGCGGAACATGACACAGCTGAGAAGTTCGGGACATGTGAGGTTACCGTGAAGGAGTTTAAAGAGAAACAGAAGGTCAGCGCGATTACGTCGGTCGCGAAGTGAAGGCAATGACAATCCAACAGTGCTAGTACAGGGTGCAATGTCCAGGTTTGCAAAGCGGTGATTATATATGCTTAGAAACTTTTTCTGGACACGATCTATAATGTCACTGTTGGATCTAGAAGAGCCGTTCCAGACGACCGACGCATATTCGAGTTGAGGAAGACAGATGGTTGTGTATAATTTGCGGAACGGTGTAGGAGACTTGAATTCCCGCGATAGTCTGCATACAGAACCAAGAGAGCGCATACCCCGCCTTGCAACACGTTTAGTATGCGCCGAAAAGTGTAAGGTTGCATCAAAAAGTACACCAAGATCATTGATCTCGCAGACCTTACACAACGGCACAGAATCCATCGAATAAGAAAAAGAAATACTTGCTGTTTTGCGTGTGAAAGTCATGACTTCGGTCTTAGCAGCATTCAAGGTAAGGTTATTATCCTTGCACCATTTAGAAAAGGAAAACAGGTCAGACTGCAGGGCGCGACAGTCGTCAACAGTGCGAATTTTTATTAAAATCTTGATGTCATCGGCATATAGAAGGAAAGAAGAGTTCCGAATAACAGAAAGAACGTCATTAATAAAAATTTAAAAAAGGAGTGGTCCTAATACTGACCCTTGAGGGACGCCGCTAGTTACCAAGTAAGAAGAAGACGTTTGGCCATTGACGTTAATATAACACGATCTATCAAGAAGATAACTGCGCAAGAGATTAATAATAATAATAATAATAATAATAATAATAATAATAATAATAATAATAATAATAATAATAATAATAATAATATCAGCCTATATTTATGTCCACTGCAGGCACAAGTTGGAATCAGCTAGCGCAAGACAGGGGTAATTGAAGACCACAGAGCAGTGGACATAAATTTAATCTTATTTACCACTTAACGGGCGGAGTGACATTTTTGCGAGCAGCGACCTCAGTGTACTGCTTGCTCTGCGACCAGGACATAGAAAGCCGCACAGCGGAAACACAAATGTGCTAAAATACGTGCTTCAACATAATCTCACGTCCGCAAGTTGCGGCTGCAACATACGAAGTAGTCGTACTAGAAATTGCCGCGGCCCAATAACTGCTTCACGAAGCGCGCGGAGTGATACTTGCACGACCGCACCACTTGCGTAGCTCCCACAGCGTTGCTTGAAAATATGAAACGGAGTATAGTCGCGCATACAGGGACTGTCCGCCAATCACGAGCAACTTGCACACCTCTTTGTCATTACTTTCATCGTTCCAGCAACGATCACCATTGAGGCGAAAAGTTCGGGCGAAATGGCTCACTTGCCAACTCTAGGACAACCATAATTGTTGGTGTGGTTATCTGCGTTACTTCTACCCAGCTATTTGCTTAGAAGTTGCATCAGCAGTTAAACGATACGGGCAGTTGCGAAACATGTTGCTATCTGTGAATGCCCAAACCTGTTGTTATCAGACATAAAATGATGCCCCAAATGAGAGAATCGGCGGTGAAAATCCTTGGCAGCTGCAGTTCATAGAATAGCCACCACTAAACCGAGCCTCGGCGTCGTCTCGCCATTCCACCATGGCGTGGTTATCAGCCATAGGGACGAAACTGTACCAGGCTTGATAAGTCTTTGTGGCGCGCTCATGTGTGACGGCATCGTGTAGGAAACTTACATGCAAAAACAGCGCATCGTGTGATGTGTGGTGCCCTCTCACGTGCTATACCGCCACTTTGTTCATTGGATATGGTCCACAAGGTACGGCACTGCGTCCGTTGGCGGAACCAGAAGAGAGGCACTCCGGCGCTACATTTCAAGTGAGCGTTCAGCGCAGGGTCCCGTGCTTAGTGGGGTGATTTTTGAGGAAAACAAAAACAAAACGAGAGCTCCACGGAGAGCTGGCTCACCAACGTGATGCATGACGTGATGCTCCCTCCTAGTTCATTTTCTTTCTTCATAGTAAAAACCGACAGAACCAAACTAGATCAAAATATCTTGTTTATTTTTGTTTTCTTATGATCTCTACAATCGGAACTACAAGCATAGCGTGGAACGTTGAACCATATTAAGCATTACAGAGCAACTCACATTTCACAGACATTACGTATTACAAAATTCAAAAGCGAATATGTCTGAACAAACCAGATTGCACATTCTGGCGTCTGTGATCGCGATATAGCGTGCCTCAAAGTGCAGATATAAATACCGCACATGCTCTGGGTGAGATGATTTCTGCAGAAATATCTGCAATCCATACGACCGCAGCAGAATGCAACGAAAAAGCACTTATTTGGGGATCATCTAAATCGTTCTTTCTGAGCAGTAAGGCGGGTAATATTTTCCTCACTCGAAATAATGTCCACCATGCGGCTTTTTCGCACAACGTTTTTTGAACGAGACTTGCTCTATTTGTCGTTCTTTCGGCTGCGTGTTTCAAAGCATTCTGACGGGCGCGCCACATTACCGCTCGTCAGACGTCCTGGTGTCGAAGTCTGTCCCAGGCCTCATTCCACCTCTACTGCAAGCCTCTTGAGTTTGGTGAACAGTAAGTAACGCGGACCAAGCGACAATGCCACGCTCAGGGTGTCGTTTACATTTGTAAAGCATAAGGCTGGACCTACACGTCACGCATATAGGCATCGCGTCAAGGCGAAGGTATAGTGTCGGCATGATGTGCTCCGTGGCCGGACTTCGTAATGCTGGATTCCCTCGGTCCCGAAACTCGAAATTGCCATGATGGCTCGTAAGGATGCAGGCAACTGCCGTTGAGCGCTTCTTGGGACTGTGGTATACACGAATTACCATCGCGAGCAGAGCTGAATACAAAACGTCAATGCCGCGCAGCCAAGCGATTTTTATGCACTCTGCGATTACGCTAGGAAGGGGGCTAAAGGAGCCTGAGTGTCTGCACCAAAAAGTTTGAAAACAAGTTCTTTTATGGCCCGAAAGCAGTTTCCTGCAAGGATGCGTCCACCATTTATTTTTGTTTGCTTTCAGGAATACGACATATACTAGAACGAATATTCCGCTTCCGCAGCATCAAAGTGCGAATTCATATTTACGATCATTACAAATAAAAGAAATTCCGATATTCTGTAAAATCGGGTTGGACCATGTGCACTTCCTGTAACGTGATAAAACAGAGAGCCAAGAAGGAACAAAAGAATGCGAAACCTGAGTGGGGCCATTTGCTCTTCACAGCCTTTAAAAATAACTACGCCAGCCCTGATCCTATAGCTCCGGACGAAGCGAATATCCTTAAAGTCGTGGTCATCGAGGTACGCTTCGGTGCGATGAAAGAACGCATTCGAGACGCTCGTCAAGAAACGCTTGGACTGCTTCCTTCTGCACGTTGTACACTTATTCGTGTTGTTCCATTTCTTACTCAATTCCATGCCTTATTCACGAGCGCATAACACACATAGTTTGGTTCCACTTTGATGGTGCTTCTGTTCGTATGCCATTTCCTTTGGCTATACATGTATATGCGTTTACATAAAAGAAGAGCATAAAACGTATAGCCCGGAGACAGCTATTCAGAAACACACGCTCAGCAGCTGAAAAAAAAAAAGCAGTCATCGGAATAAAAACTTGCAAGGACCATGAGTTCGTGCTGTACCAGCTAGCGCGTATCTCAAAGCAGCACTCGGCTCTTTTTTACGCCGAAGAAGAGATGATTGAAAAGTTCGCAAGTTCTCACTCTTCGGGAACAGCTCGTCACTCATCCTGATTACAACACGCGCTATATTCAAAACTTCTTTGAAAAACTGTTGGCTAAGCAACGTGAAAATCAAACATTACGGAAAATGCCTAGCGCCCGATGAAAATATTGTTCGAATGTTTAGCCATTCCGTTTTGGTTAATAGGTGGTCATATATATATATATATATATATATATATATATATATAACCGTCTTTTAATACAACGCACGGTATTCTTTCGGTTCTCTTCTTCCTTGTTTAATATCTTAGGCAGTGTAGTGTGTTCTTATTTTGGTGAATACGGTGCAGCAGCCCGTAAGGTTGCTGCACCATATTCTTTCTCAAGCATTTATGCTTAAGCAGAAACGGCACACATGCCTCTAATAATATCCTATTAATTTTATATCGTTGGTCCCGACTTAAGCGTCGTTATACGGCTAGTACGCCGTTTGCTGACTACCCCATATAGCTTGCCTAATTTTTCGCATAGTAACTTAAGTGAATGCGCTGTGCGCTGGCAACCCACACACGCCTCCAATGCACAACGAGATTAGGGTAATATGAGCACGGCTAACAGCAATGCTTCACGTGCATAACGTTGCACGATTTTAAAGACCTCGGTTTGCGAGGAACCTGTTCAAAGACAAGGAGCAGCGGGTACGCTAAAAATAAACTATGTAATCATTTTGTGTGTGAATAAGAAAAAAAAAACTAAAAAGAGACAACACCCTTTTTAGGCTCGATTCCTTTAGGCTTTATGCCTATGCATACAGAGGAAAGACAACTGCTTGCTCGGGCGCACTTTTGAGTGATGGTCTCCCTGTTGATTAATGACTCCCACCGAGTAGCCCAGTTTTCTTTTCTCGCGCACACACGTCGCTCTTGCGTACATTTACAACACCGTCCCAGCAGTTGAAGCGCAAAGCTAAACCGTGTTATCCCTGTAAATGATTCACCCTACGGCCGATACTCGCATATTTTTTTTTTTTTTTAATTTGAAACGTACTTGAAAACGGACAGTGCTTGCTAAAACCGATGTAATGAAAGCATGTTATAGCAGTCTCGCCTATACCTTTCTAACCGTACTACTCACGCATCTTACTTTGGTATCGTTGTGCAGAAAGACGAAGCAATTACTTAATCACGCATGTGTCGCGTGCGCAGATGGCGCTGTTGTGGCGCCATGCATGACGCAATCTGAGCTAAATTTAGCTTCTCGCTTGGCGTTCAGGGAGGTTGATTGAAACTTTTACTACAAAGGATGGCCCGTGGCCTAAGATGGGGGTAAAGGTCAGGTGAAAGGAAGGATGCCTGCCTCCTTTGCATAGCTCGGCAGTGTACGTTTGTCGATCCGAGCAGTAGGGGTCGCTTTTGAGAAAGCTCACTCATCCATAGCAGGGAAAATCCATAGAACTCAAACCTGCGCTCATCAGGAGTTAAAGACCAATACAAGTGTGCAACGTGTTGCAGATATATCACGTTTGTTCGGCTATGGAGGCGCCCGGGTTCGACACGCAGTGTTGAGAAATAGCGTGAAGAGACTCGGGCAGCAAGATTGAGGGATATCGGACAGATTTGACCACGGCGGAATGTGCCCGTCTTCGTAAGGAGCGCAAGCACAGGAGCTCGAACTATCTACGAGGGTGCGGGTGGCGCACTACAGTGTGCTGCGCCACCAATATGGGGGGGTCATCTCTTTACCCTACGGCCCAACCACCATGCGCAAAACAAGCGGGCCCATTACGAATAGGTAGCGAGCACGATTGCAAAATTATACTATATGACCCCCACTAACTGGAATATAAGTTGGGCATGTAATTTTTATAATGCGTGAATAAATGTAACTGGTGCATTCGGTTACGTCATTTCAGTACCCTAGTGTGTATATATATATTATTTGTTTGTTCATTTATATCCGACGCCAGTTACTTTTTGGAGTTGTTTTTCCGAATTAAGCCGCGAGACTTGACATGTTGCCTCGGAACAGCAAGCAGTGACACAAGCAATTTTATTTCTAAGAGTGTTCTTTCATTTCTAAAAGTGAGGCCAAATTCAAGGAGCTTTCCATTCATAGGAACTGTTTGCCATGCACCGATACTCTTGAGGCTTTCCCGAAGAGTGTCAGTAGAGTACATACAAAAATACATATTTCGCACAAGTCAATACTTCACACGACTCATTCAGCTCCTCTCTATGAACACCAGAAATCACTGTGCGAATCCTCATAATTAAGACCAACAGTCACCCGCCTCAGACTTGTTTTCAGTGCGGAGCTAACACACTGCGCTGTTTAATTAGACCAGCAAAAGCTTTAGGAAATTGGACGCGCTGGTCGCGGATTCCACCTAACGATTCTCAACCGACGCGGCAATTTTCGGAGAAATTAGCCGGGCGCTTCATGATAGCGCGCCAGCGGACAGACGCGCAAATGAGAAACCCCCCGGAGTAAATGCACGGCAGGGAGACTGAACGCATACTATACATCCACACGTCCACTGCGCCGTTTATTACAGCTTATAATAAGCTTTTCGGATGAAGCCTTACCTGGAGCCTGGAAATTGATGCGCAAATCTACAGAGGTTTCCCCATATACATGCCTACTATGGCTCCACTTAGACTCCTAATTTCGTTCTACTTAGGTTCTAGCTATTTGAGTGGAATATTTTTGGAAATATTTTGCACTTACCTAAAACACTGGCTCAGCATCCCGCCCCTGCGAAAGTGGATCTCAAGCGAAGCTGTTGAAAACCACTACTATATAAACTGCTGAATGGGGTATGTAATGCTTTATTGCTTTGAAGTAATGGTAGTTATGGTAATTTAGAGTAATGGCATTAGTGGGAGTAATGGTAGTTTTTACAGCACGCCGCCGCCCATAGTGGTGCTGCAACAACATTGAAATCAGTTGCTAGGCTGGTTCTTTTATATACGCAAAGCTAGGGACGTCACTATCCACGTCGCGACCTGCAGTCGCCGCGGCAGCTTCCTCAACAGTATTCTTCACCGACATGCGGGGAGCACTTGGTGTATCGCATTGTTATCAGGAGCGCCTTATCATCAATTATGTGGTTCGGATGATTGTTTCGTGCTTGTTCTTTATTGAAACGTATGCTGTTCTGCTATAATGTATGCGTAATTCCAAAGAACGTATGCACTGGTCGCTTCACTTTGCTGAGCGCTTGAAGCCTCAGCCTTACGCGGGGGTACGAGCCACTGCTCCTGGTGCTGCACTGCCGCCGGGATCGGCCCACATTTTTGCTGACGGACGCGGACACGAGAAATGCCGACCAACTAGAGGCTAACAGCTTCGCTGTAAAAGAAACGGCGCTCCCCTTAAAATCTGAATATAAAGAACTGGGTTCCCTATATTGAACTTTACGCTTTTTAAATTCACGTGACAATAAATATGCGGAACTACGTTCCCGTGAAATAGACATTGTTACCGGAACGATGTTCGACACATTTGTACCTATTTATCCTTCTTCCACACACCTGTAATTGAAGCCACGATTAGGTATGCTGAACTATGTCACACATGCTTAAACAGTAGAAGAATGTTCCTTATAATAGATACAGATATGTGGAACAGTGTTCCGATAACAGTGGTTATTTCTCTAGAATATAGTTTCATACATTTATTGTTGTGTGAGTTTAAAAAGAGAAAAGTTAAAATATATGGAACGCCGTTACACATATTTCGGGATTTTGTGTGGAAGTTCCTTTTATTTATGTAAGAAATAAAATGTTGCGAGAATGTACCACTTATAGGTTTGAACTATGTTGAAGAAGGGTAAAAGTGTAGTTTCCAACTAAATCAATATGTCACATATTTTAATCTTGCGCTCGCCGCTGAACATACAGCCAACGGTACCGATACGCTACTCAATGCAACCAACAATACACTACAAGTGTTTACGGCGATTATATACAGCAACGCCCTGGCTCCCAAATGTTCCCTCACTTGGCTCCAAAAACATCACCAAACTACGTTAAGCCAGCGAAACATAAAAACAGGGAACATGAATACAATATTAACATTGAAGCAATAAACAACAACTTTTAATAATACGAGATAAAACAATCAAATACACTAAAACACGCTCAGTGTCAATGCATAGACAAAATATTGTGTTCATTTAGCCTATTGCTGTGGTTTTATTTCATTGTGCTTGCCCTAGCACGGGGATGAAAAACAACGTGCAGCTGCTTTGCGTAAATGGGAGCTTAAAAAAGCACAGCGTATTTGATGATAAAATCACCACAGGGACTGTTAGCTATGATCAGACGGAAAAGTATTCCGGTGACAAACATACCGACATTATCGTTCTCTCGGACGCCCATTTGATGTGGTCGTTAACACCGGTCACGACGCTTTCCCTTCAGCGGTAACCCCAGGGAAACGGTTTCGGCGTACGCAGCGTCTTCATTTGGGCCGGTTGATACATCTTGTCAAACAGCTTATTTATTTAAGTCAGCGCTCTGTCCTGTGCCTCTTCGTCTTGCGTCGTACAGTTAAAAAATAATAATAATCTGTTTCCGGCGTAATTTCAGCATGGCGTCGACGTAACCCTGCTTCGGCACTTCCATTTCACGCCGCGCGACAACCACGCTAGTAATGACAAATTATCAAAAGAAGTGCAATACAAGAGAGGTTCACAGAAAGGAGGCTTGAAGTGTTTAGCGGGGATAGAACAAAGAATGCTGCTGAAGCCAACACTTCAACAAAGGAATTTGTCTTCGTCAGGGCAGCAGGACAAGTTCCTTCGTCAAAATGTTGGCTCCAGCGACAATTATTGCTCTACCACTGTTAATCACGAAAAGAGTGCGTTTTACAACAAATTGCCGTATGCTTCCCAATGAGAGCACCATTGTGAACTTTTCATTTGTGGAGTATGCTTTAAGTCTGAATTGTGGCCTAAAATGTGACAGTGTCCTGACTCAAAGCGAATGCCACCGTTTCACGAGTTCAGTTTTTGTCCGGTTCCGATAGTGGAACATTTTCAACGGGCTCATTACATCCAGGCGCAGGTTTTATTTCCTTGACGTGTACACTGAGACGTCATGGAATATGTGTTGAAAATATGGTAAATAATGCTGCTTCGATATTTGAGCTTTAATTTCCGCGCAATTCCTTTACACCTGAATCTCATTTTGTATAAATCTATAGTTAGACCAAAATTAGAGTATACTTCGTTCATCTGGGATATTACTAGTAGCACACCAACAAGCACCCTTTAAATATTTTGAAACCCGCGCCACTCTGTTAAGTAAAGCTTGTTGCTGGGCTGGTCGGTTCATACTGTACTGCGGACCATAGGAAGTATGGCCACTTAGCGCAAATCGACAAAAATAAGAGAAGGAAGGGACAAGCACCTTGTGCCTTCCTCCTATTCTTGTCGATTTGCACTGAATGGCCTTAGTTCCTATGGTCCGCAGTACAGTATGAACCGACCAGCCCAGCAACAAGCTTTACAGAGCTACATTTCTTCTACAGTGGGCCCTACTATAATAGCGCTCACCTTGCCCCTTCCGCCCCTTAATTTTGTCGATTTGCGCTTAGTGGCCATCGTTCTTTAAGTTCACTTTCTAAATACACTCCTTGTACATGCGCTTCACGATTGAAGGTAGACTTAGGTCATCCTACGCTTCAATCACGTCGCAAACGCTCCCGCCTTAACCTCTTTCGGAAGATTTCTTACACTAGCTCAGCTGTTAAAAATGAGCTTTTTCTACCCCCAATCTAGCCGTATGTGCGGAACAATCGTCAAATCAAGGTGAAAATTTTGTAACGCCGCAGTGAAATATGCGGTGCTTCTTTCTTGTACCAAGCAAGCCGTGATTGAAACCGACTTCCCCTCCCCCCCTCCACACACGCACACACACACGCACGCACACGCACACGCGCACGCACTAAATATATTTCTGAAGTTTCGTTAAGGTCTGTGAACCTCATAAACACCAACGGTGGTTTCGTGGCGCGCAACGCGCAAATGCTGCTCTGCCACAGGCCGTGAATATGCCGCAGCTCCAAGCTCAAGTCGCACTGGAACGTGCAGTGCCGTCTTCAAAGGCTGTGTCACTGACAACTAGCGGCAGCAGTCACACAGAACATGGTGCAAGTCTTCGGGAGCGTTACTCATAGATCACATTCACGAATCTGTCTGTTGAATTTTGCATTTGAAGCCGGTCATATATGCTACCTAAAGTCTGATGCGGTGAATGCGTGCTTGATCTGGCGTATGAGGCCTCGCGAAGTATGAATCTGCCACCTTTGTATAGGAACTAAATGATATTTTCTTGCTCAACGATTCCTTTCTGCAATGCCCTCTGGTCCTGAAAGTATGTAGGTATATAAATAAACTAAATAACTAACTAACTAACTAACTAACTAACTAACTAACTAACTAACTAACTAACTAACTAACTAACTAACTAAATAAATAAATGTAGGTGAACGCTAAGCACTGGAAGAAGTTCTAATTTTTCACCGTTTTTATACGGGAGCTGAGCTCATTACAGTAAATAACGGCAATAGCTCCGCGACCTTGGGTAGTTTTGCTATTTTTCGTTAGAGATACAGGTGCAGTGATGGCTGGCTTGCTCTTTATACCATGGCGCTTGTCCCACTACAGAGATGGCTTATGCTGCCAATTTCTTGAGTACATCTTTGTTGACGACTTCCTCTTTACTTCTTGCCTCTGGTAATGGGTAGTAGGTACTGGGGGGTGTTGGGTTTGGGGACGGACTTGAAGGCAGGAACATGTTCTCATTGAGAACGAAGAGTACAGGGTTTATTTACACTATTTACATCACGAGTATGAGAACGAGTACGGTACGTCTCATCAGTCTAGCTTGACTGGGTCGGAGCATACTACATCGAAGCACTGGCTACATCTCAGGGCCGACTGGGAGAGCACTCGGCAGATGGGAGAGCACTCTCGATGGCCCCCAAAGTCTCCCTTAAAACCCCTCTGTCCAAGCTGCGGTCCCACCATCCTCCAATCGGAGCGTCGAAAGTCACCGATGGTCTGCGTAGAAGGCGAGGGTGCGCATAATCCCCCGGCGCCTTCGTTGCCCGACCACATTCGGAGAAGTGCCCTCGGGCACACACTGCTCACTTCCCCACATAAAGGAGGGGACACTCGTGGACAGGTGGCTTCGCACCTGACTTGAACTGACGCCTCTGTTGCTAGAATGGGCCAGCTGGTCTGTCGAGCGGCCGTGAGAACGCGTCTACTCTTCCAAGAGTCTCCTCTTCCTATAGTGTCGAGACACGTACTCTTTGTAAGGTGTAGAGACATGGTGGCGCCGCTGATCTTTTCCCGGCGGGACGGCTTTTCAGCCTCCCGCTGGTCGCCGAACGTAACAGGGGACGGCAATGGGACGGCAACGCTATATGACGACGGATTGATCACAATGGAACCGCGACGGCTTGTCAACCGCGACATGGCGATTACGGATTGGCGACAGCTGCATGACAATGAGGGCATGCCTACGACTGTGTGATTACGAAGTCGTCACGAGTGCTGGGAAGGAGGAATGATGAATGAGTAACAACGATGGAAAGACGACAATTTAATCAAGACGACTGAGTAACGACGACAGACTATATCCGGTATCTCGTCTGCACTACACCGGAGCAGCGAAGGAATGACGGTGACGCCGTGGTGGCAAAACTGCTTTGGATATCACATCGGTGCTTGCCTATATCATCTGCCGCCCCCAGCCGCCTCGCTTTGCACTGTATCCGATGCAGGTCTGCACTATGCCCGGAACGGCAATCATGCAAGACAGCAGCCGGCATTCAGCAGGCAGCAGCCAGCTGCCGTGCCGTGTAACCAGCGGTCCAAGTTGTTTTATAATAGGCAAGGCAGCAGCCAGCAACCGAAAAGTGGGCAGAAAATTCAAATAAAGCATGACTTTAAGTGGCATGCATGTACGCTGTGAGTAACGTAAAGTTAGGTAACACGCAAAAAAGAAAAAAAAAAATTCTCAACACCCTGCAACGTCTGTAGTAGGCCACGAACAAAGAATAGCCCCCAAAACAGAAACAGTACAATATTCCAGTGCTGTGTGCTAGGCGCACAGTTACAAAATTAATCTATAATTTAAGATAATCGTTCTAGTAGACTTTCAAGGTTTGTTTAGCGCCAAAAGATTGCTGAATTAATCGCGGAAAAAAGTGTAGCTCGAGGGGCCACACCATTCTTCCGCACTACAAATTACTCAAGACAAACGAGGTCGCATAAGTAGAACGTGCATACTACTAGTCTAGGCGATGACGCACTGCCTGACACTGCTGCCTGTTTCGAGGCCAAAAGCGTGCGCAGACACTTAATGTTAACCAATTTTTTAATCGTCAGGCTGGATAGTTAACCAGTTGTATAACGAAACCTGTTAGGTCGTGGACTTGACACCTTATTTTCAGTGCTGGCGCCAACCTTGTGCTACGTTTACGAGATTTTCTGCCTTAAGAAAGCTTCGGCTTCATTGGAAGTGACACTTCCAATGCAGTATCAGTTGAGTCTGGCTTGATATTTGCTTTTACTGGGGCCGTAAATCATTTATTTGTAAGGATCGTTTCGTAGCTACGCGGATACCTTTCGCAGAACTATCTTTGATAAGATGTCATTAACCTCTCATTTTCTTTTGATTTTTTACTGCAGTATCTCCTAAGTTTTGTCAGGCTTGAAAGCAGACCTTTACCGCGGCACTTGTATTTATGCACGGGTTGACAATGGAAACTCGGGACGAGCCACGGTGCACCGTGGCGACGGCGTTGTACTGCTGAGCTCGAGATCGCGGCTTCCGTCCAGACAAGGTGGCCGTATTTCGATGGGGGCGAAATGCAAACGCGCTCGTGTACTTAAACTTAGGTGCCCGTTAAAGAACCCCAGGTGGGCAAAATTAGTACGGAGCCTCGTACTATTGTGTTCCGCATATACGATTGTGGTTTTGGCACGTAAAGCACCAGAATTTATATTTAATTTGTACAACTCGGGGCGGAGTTATGACTTCTTCTTGTAGCATATTCCGAGCAATCTTCGAGTATGCCTCAGCTCCATAATGCTCTCAACGTTAGTGCAGGCGTCGCCCTTCTTTGGTGCTGCCAAAGCCACGGTGGCGTCTGCTGGGCCGCTTCCACGAGACGTGCGTCAGGACCGGGCCGCACCACCAGCAGTGGTGACGTGGCTGCAACAAGAGGTTCCGGCTCGTGCCAAAATGAGGAGGTGTCGCAGTGCGTCAGCAAGCTGGACCTGCTGTCTCAGAACAACAGCCTCGCCTTTGCAACCACCGAGGACGAGCTGAAACGCACCTGCTCGTAAGTACACTGCAAGTGAGAATTTACGTTCAATCTACGAATTTATTCTACCCAAGAAATAAATGATTTATTTAATGATTAATTAATTAAAATATTCCGAAGGCGTGCACTGAGAATATGCTAGAGCTGCCATCAGGTTGCGATCAGGTTCACCCGAAAAGGACTTGCGCCTCAAAAAACGGTGCATAGGTTGAGGAAAAATTGGTGAGCTAGTGAGTTGGCCGCTGTAGTTGTAAAGACAGCGCGCTTGTAGAAACATGTACGAAGAGAAAAGCAGACTCCCATGCTACTATATTGGGCCTTACAGCGAGGACCAGCATAGGAGGCGACCGAGTGAGCTAGAGTGAGTGCCAAAATGTCAATGTTCTGATGCCACGTGACTACCATCTACGTGATGACGTCACATCACAGTAACCTCTTGAGAAATGAAAACGAAACTGGCTATAGAAACGCTATTGCAATAAATTATTTGGGGCCATCTCCGGCTTGCCAGTATATTTTTTTTTTACGGTTTCGACGTCCAGGACCTTTATTTAACGCAATAAATGTACAGTCGAAAATATCACGTCGGTACTCTTTTGAAGTCTGTAAACTCTTTGATGTGCCCCGTCAATTTCTGTCCGCCATAGCACCTGTGCTCGAGTTTTAATCAAAAAGCACATATTCAATATAAGCTAGGAGTCCGAATAAGTTTTTCTTTGTGCCCTTGTTTCAGTCGCACTATTTCAGGTTGTATTAAAGATGAACCTGCTATTTCTCAGCAAACTATAAACGCCCTTCTTGGAGCAATAAACATTTAGTTGCAAATGAGTGCTTGTGTTTGCTTTTGTGTTCATATACATACCTCAAGTGTACTGCCTGTACAATAACAACTGTGTGTAAATGAAGGTCCAGTTGTATGGTGGTGAGCATTTTAGTGTGATGCTTCGTGCCAATACAACGTGATATGCAAGATGAAAGAAACAAAAGTAATTGAACTTGTAAGTGTTTGGGGGCAATGACCTGATAAAGAAGCAAAATTTGCGCAAGAACACCCAGTTTTCGTCACGTAATGGCGTTAACGTTGCCACCCTCTGGGTTTGAGTTCAGTTGTCAACGGAAACCAAGATTTTTAAAGACAGAATTTCTCCGCTCATAAGTGTTTCCCAACGATGGCCCGTGGAGGGTACCTCCTCCAAATTAAATGGCAACGGTTACAAGTATCATGAGCTAGCTTAACGTCACCACGCTTCCTTTGCAGACGTAGCCGTCAGAAAAGAAAGCTGTATTTGACTACAAATTGAGATTACATCTCGGATCCGCGGCATGTGAGCCATGATGCCATCATCTTCGTGAATGTGCCATTGTCGTTCTTGTTGACGCTATCTTAGGGATGTTTTTGTTGGAACTTTTGAACGCACGATCTCATTTAACTTTAAAGGCAGCAACATGGCCCATTGGGCCATTTGGCATTGCATGGTTGGTGGTGTAGTGCTGCTGGCGGAAGAGACTCGTTACACAGCATCAAGACAAGTGCCGTGTAAAGAGAACTGTGCCAGTCTCTCATCTCAGTTCTAATTCTGTAAGAAGAATAGAGGGATGTGAGAATCTCCGCTCGCTGAAGGGACCCCCAAGGCTTGACATATTGTTTGCCAGCAGTGCATTAATTTGTCTCTTATCATAAATTGTTTTGCGCTTGGTGCAGCCACCTGACGGGCGCCTTGGATTGCGTGAATGCTTTCACACGGCGCTGCTTCAACGAGAAGCAGCAGGAGGTCTACAAGCGACTAACCAGCGGCGCAGCTCAGCTCATCGAAGATTTCTGCCGGGAAGGATCTCGATTCAGGATCAGTGAGTGGTAGATTTGTATACTGAATACGGTTCACGGCATCGCAGCATTCTCTGCGAAGTGTATTGTAGAATGTATAATCATACGTCACAGGGGTTTTAGCTGCCGTCCTATAGGCCGTGAGTTTCAGCGACTCCTAGGCGACAATCACATTGTTTTGCAGCACACGAATGAAAGCGTGTAACGCTATTATAATTTATGAGACATTCAAAGAGCTCGCAAAGGCAAACAACGAAAGGCAACGAGCCACAGATGGCAACAAGCCTCGAAAACAGCAAGATGTTTGCCACTACCTGTTACGGCTGTTTGTGTTGTTCGTCGCGTTTGCAGAATCTCGCTGAATTGACATGAAAGGCTCCGTACTTCTGAGACAAACTTGCATAGCAGTGCTGTTTGCCGGTCCGATTCAGATATTTATCTTTTTACCATTATAGTTGTTTGTAAATAAGCGGTGCCTTCCCGATCTTCACTATTGCGATCACTCTTTCTGGTATTTCATTCCAACAAATCACTCCTATGACGTATTAGTTCAGCGGAAACCCGCTAGGTGGAGAGAAGTAATTCGCATGGGTTTCATTTGTAGCAATTGCTACTATTGGGTAGATGTCTCATTTTCCCCTTTAATTAGTTCTCTCCACCTAGCGGGTTTCCGCTGAACTACTACGTCAAACACTTGCCTTTGCTTCAAGTTGTTGACAAATTCGACTTCGCCCTGCCATCTGTAGCCGCCTGGTTAGTTCATATGGTAGAGCGGCTACCACGGTAAGGCGGTGGTCCCGGGTTCGAGTCCCGGACCAGGACGAATTTTTCAAGTGCGAGGCTTTTCTTTCGAGGAAACCGTATGGGGTTTCTTTTGTAGCAATTGCTACGATTGGGTGGATGTCTCATTTTCCCCTTTAAATCACTTCTATATCGCAACGAATTTGCTAATATGACGCCCTCTAGACGTCTCTTAATATGCAGCTTTAGTAATTTATTGTGAATTGCTTTGCGGTATGTGCTTCCAAAATGAGCCCACTGCAGTTACGTTTTCGTTTTGAGCTATACTAACATGCAAAAGCTGTTACAGGTAGCAAAGGCGTTTGTCAAAGTGCATATACGTGAACAGTGACTTCCTTATTTCTCGCTTTGCATTCGCCGCGAAGTTTAGGTTTTCTTCGAGTGAAACATTGGTTTCGTTGTTTTTTATGTGCAGCATATCTGAAGCACTCCAAGTGCTACAAAGAGCTGCAAGACGACTACAACAAGTGCGCCTCGATCTACGTGGCTCAGCGGGCCAAGCTCCAAGAAAAGAAGCTCAGTGCTCAGGACAAAATACGGAATTCGTGCTGGTACGTAAAGACCGAAGCAGAACGTGTTCATGCTAGGCTTTATGGAGTAAAATTATGGTACGTAAAGAGATTTGTGCCACAAACAGCTTGATATGAGAGCAGAGTGATTCTCGCCGTTCCTAGGAGCACCGCTATCGAAGATATGTATCCACGCGTTAACAACAACAACAAAAAAAAAAAAGAAAAAAGAAACCTGATGCAGGCAATAACATTAAACATCATTTTCCCCCCCCTCTAAGAATGCGACCTTAGCTCTCGCTTTTAATAGCTTTACGTAGCCGTGACATATTATTTCACCCAGGATTACAATTTGTACATTCATAGATATTTATTACCCGTGAACTATGGGCAGTTCAGTGGCAGAAAAGGCCAGCTATACAAAATCTCGGCTAAGAAAAAGAACAAAAAAAAGAGGACAAACTATGAACTTACAAAACACTGTTAAAACAAGTTCATGACAAAATCAACTGTTTTCTGTTCACAGACTGTGCAGTCAGGTAATCGTGTTTTAAATATTGAATGTTTCCATCACGAAAGAAGATATTTTGTCCGTTTCTGTTTTCCTTTTTCGCAGCCAAATGGACGGCTACAAACAGTGCGCCAAGGCGGCTGTGCTCCTGCGCTGCGACGTGGAAGCAGCAGAACTCGCCGAAGACATCATCGTCAAAGCCGGTGGCAACCTCGTGTCTACGCATTGCTCCGAATACCGCATAGACGAGCCCAGCTGCAGCGGTTGTTCCACGTGGGTCGCCATTGCGCTGCCGGCAATTCTAGCTTTGACGGCCTGGCTGCACCTCTTAAGAACGCTGTAGCAGTCATTCTTAGTCCGTCGGTAAACTGTGCAGCCTGGAAAGACAAATCATGCTTACTGATCCTGCCATGCTTCGGTAGGGAAGCATTGAAAATATCGAACAGTGACACCCCCGGGTACAATCCTGGCATCAGTCGAACTGTACAATGACAGTGCTCGGTGTCCGGCGACTCGTTTTCTCCTTCAAGGACTGCATCTTTTATTTTTAGGAGCGAAGCTCCTTAGGCTCTCACGATGTCCGTTGTCGCCGTCGTCGTCGTAGCTCCCTGTCGCGCACGCAGCGCGCATACCGACCGCGCACAGGTGTTGCGCTGCGCCGGCGCCGCTCCGAACCTCTCCGAGCAAACGCACGACGTCATGCGCAGAACTGTTCGCAGAGCGCACGCAGCGCGCATACCGACCGCGCGCAGGTATTGCGCCGGCGCCGCGCCGCTGTCGCTACACTTAGCACTGCAGTATGGAGGAGCACAAGCGTAAGTGCAAACGTCGTGACTCTGATCCTACACTTCGAGAACGAGACGCGGCAGCCCAACGTCAACGCCGTGAAACTAACCGCGAGTTACGAGCACGAGAAGTAGCAGCACGCCGGCAACGGCAGCAAGACGCCGAAGCGAAAGCTCGAGCAGCAGCCGTAATCGTCCAAGGAGCTTCGCTCCATCTCCAATTTTTTCGTCTCATCATAGTTGTCCGCCAGAATCGAGGATGGGGCTGCAGAGACCAGCAGTGGCAATACAGGTGTTTGGTTCACCTGATGCTCTGTGACTCTCTGAAAGCGTGTGCAGCCACTCGAGGCGTTCGTGATTTGTGAGCACTGCATCGTTGAAGTACGTGTGACGACGCATTCGGAGTACACCATGCTCTTCGAGGCCTTGAAACAACCCCTGCTAGTGCCGGATGCCTTTAGACTACTTTTGACTCTGGGATCACAGTCCTGCCAAGTTTGATGAGCTACCACAATAACCGAAGTTGGTGGGCCACAAAAGGAACCTCCATCTAAGGCATAAATTTTCATGGAGACGTCAGGTTCTTCACCTGTGTTATAGGCCTCCAAAATTACATTCACTGATATGAATAGAAGCCAGGTTTTGAGAATAGTGGGCACTCATTCAACGGGAAGAAGAAAGTGAATCAAGACTGTGGTCCGCAATGGAACCAAAATTACTATGCTCGCTTAACCCCTTTCGCGATTTTGTCATTATGAAGACCGTTAGTTCCGCGAGCGAGACATGAGAAAGACAACTTCAGTGGTCTCCAGTGTAGCAAGAACACTCGCACGTCGGCACACATTTCCCTACGAGTAGAACCCAAACTTTCATAATCTGGCGTGAAACGACAAGTGGTATACGCTGCCACGGCTCCAATTAAGGCACCCACTGAACTGAACGTGCAGGCTTCCAATTCCATCACAGATGATATTTGCTCCTCTTTCTTCAAGCACAGAATATTAATAATTTGTTTGTGCTGCTATGTTGGAAAACATTTAGAAAGAACGTGACGTCTGTCAGTTTTGTGGCATTCGGCTGTCCATTCAATGGATCGCAAGAAAAAATTATCATCAAGCCTACATGAGCAAGAACAAAGCGACAAACAGAGATCCATTGTGATCTGTCTGATCGTAAACCACCCCGCTGGCGTTCGAAAGCGTACATTCGAAGACTATGTCACGTTCTGATTAGCACAAAAGCACAAGGCTGAACAGCGCACTAAGACGTTACAGAAGACCCGCGAAGAAATGCCATGTTCAAGCTCATCCCAGGGCTATAATTTGAAGTGCCCAGATATTCGCGAGAGAAGGTTGGCTAGAACCACGGACAAGTAAATGCTACTGTGCCTCAGTTCCTTCCGAGCTCCTCGGGGTTAAAAAACGCACTTATTTTCTGGAGAAGTCGCCATGTCGTCCATTGCCATAAGTTCTCGATAGAAGCTGCCCTTGGTACACAGCCGCTTGTGCCAATAGTGCTGCCTGTGGGATTGTCAGCTCTGTGTTGTGTGTCGCGATAGCAAAAGTGGTGCGGCTGCGGGTACACCGACGTATGCCAGATGAAAGACGACTTGGGTGCGTGAAACATCCTGGCAATGTGCTCGGTTCCGGCGACGAAGTGTTCGCTGACAATACGCTCGGTGTGCTTGGAACGTCGACGGCAACATTGTGGTGCTTGTCGAATCTGCTTCAAGCACGTGCAACGGAACTTCGCGCGTTGTGCTTCTCCGCAACAACAAATACTCGTACTTTCTCGGCTGCGTACTATGGGAAACTGACAGGAAATCACGATGGTGCATTTCCGATGTCTCCCGGAGGAACTCCGCAGTGCCCTTTTAACTGTCACCTTTTGTTGGTTGAGTGATGATGTTAAACTATAGTTCAGACATTCAGAATTTGTTTTCTTTTTTATAGACCGTTTAATATTGCGGCGCTTCGACAATTATATTTCTGCGTTAGGGACATGAGAGATTGTCTTGCAGTTCAGATAAAGTTGAATGTTTGAATTTAGCTACACTGTAGTCACAATAGGAGCAAGCTTTTATTTCTGTGACATTGTAATTTGATAAGCACACAGAGAACATTTTATTTTTGTGAAAAATTGCTGTGGATCGTAAATTTAGACGCCTAGGTAGAGGAACTTCCGTCGATACAGCATGAACGCTGTGCTCAGACTATCCCACCTCTGTTAAGTTTTCGTCTGGTGTTGCTAAGCGAAATATAGCACGGGCCATTGTTTTGATTTACTTATGGCTGAAAATATTTCATCGTTGCTTACTACAGATATAGAATGTGGAACGCAAAATAATAAATAATTTGGCTCCTTTGCTCTCCTGTCTTGGCAAGCTTCAAGCGATGTGTGCGACTATGCCGTGCCTCAAGTCGCCATTGTCCCTTTCTTCTTAGTTGAAAATAACGAGAGAGTGTGTGTCTAGAAAAAAAAAAAGAAATGTATTCTATATTGAGCCTCTCCTGTTGCATCGAGGACACATTTTTCCATCGACGCGACGATACCCCCCCACCCCCTCTTTTTTTTTTTTTTTTTAGGAACAGGATGGCAAAACTACGACCTAAATCACAGCCGATATAGGAGGCTTGACATAGTTTTGACAACAAGACGAAGACTACACTACAACAAAATTCTCTACCACTGTGGTCACGACAAGTGTACGTCACGAATTGCAAGGACACGTTGTCCTCTCGAAGCAAATATTGTCCCGTAATATTTACGTAGGTTTTGCAGACGTTCTCACAATTGTAGGTCGCGAACAGCAAAATCGTGCGATACGTATACATGAATCAACGGCGCCTATTAGCAATGAGATCGACTCAGAGGTGGCAGCGCTGCAGCTGTATTCGTATAAATAAGCGGCTGGCTGTGCGAAGGACCATGTTCACAACGGTAGCACTGAAACGTACGTCACCACGATAAACTAGTAATATACTCAATTCAAATCAGATGCTCCGTAAACTGTCCTCCATTATCGGATTATACAGCCTTCCAATTCTGGAAGGCCGTACATAAGTGCCACAGCTCGTGCATGTGATGGTCCATTCTTTATCAACAACGATCGCCCAATGGACTGTCATCCGGCGCCCATGGACTGATGCCACATGCTGGTACGTGTTATCAGCCCCGCCCCTTCCTCCCCCCGTCGCACCTGCTGTAACTTCATTGCTCAGCTTGCATCGGGCTGAAGAATAGCCAGAGCATCGAAAACAGCAGGAGAGAACAAGGAATTCGTTATGTCAGATTGCATGTTCCCCAGTGCATGCAGAAGAATTATATTAGTCTTATTCGTTTACGGCCTCCGCTTTCTATAGATTGGAAACATTCTCTTACCGCGTTAAGAAAGTCTTCGGGTCCCCTTTTTAAACGGCCTCAAAGGTAATAAAAGCCCAACTGAGTTTCGCTTTACACACCTACATTACCGCGCTCGCTCGCGCTACCGCCATAAACATAAATTTATACGTCTATAGTTTAGTTATAGAGTTCTTGTCGATCGCTTTGCCGTGATATGGGTTTGGGCGCCTTGCTGTGGCAAGTCTATGATATCTGAACAGAGAAGCTGCTGATGAACTTCTGCATTTCTTCTGGTAACAAAAATTAAGTTTGTTCCAGAGTGTTTTGAACGGGTTGCTTGCAGAAAGTCCGTAGATGCCATTATTGGACAAAAAGTGCAAGGTTTCCGGTAAAAAAAAAAAAAAAAGAAAGCGAAAGCAAAGCAAAGGACAAGAAGGATTCAGAAAATCATCAGCGCCATGTTCTTTCGCATCCTTTTGTACCGTATTTTATTTTAGTAATGTTTTTTCGTTAGAATTCCATATGTTTACAAGTTATCTTTACTATCTATAGTCACAATATTCACAATCGATAGTCTTTAAACATAAACGTCTGTAGATTTTAGCAGGCAAGCAAAACAATTTTGTGCGAGCCGAGCCAGATGCGCGAGTCGCCCCGTCGAATGACACGGGGCTCGTTTCGACATTCCTTGATAGATTCCGAGAACTACGTCCAATGACCCTGCAATGATAGAGGCGCCATTGAGCGTTTGACTGGTATTAGTTATAGTGAGCCCTCCATGTTATCCGCAACCCCTGGAACAACGTCGGGAGACAGGGCATCGTAACGAGACGTGGCGTGCATTTAATGGTCCCATTTCACAACAACACGTGCGGTAAGCGGCTAGAACACTGAAATCTATAAATAGATTGTAATTGAAACCTTCGCCTAAGCACGCCCCTTTCGCCGTTCTGCAGCACTGCATTTGGATAACACTGCGTAGCAGGTGCTTACGTGCGATCATTTTGTGTGTCTGTTTACAATTTCCAAATATGCCGGCTAAAACTGAAAGGAAAACGTACTAAAGGAGGCCTGCACGTGATGCATCTAATCAAATACGTGCCCCCTAATATCCGATTTGATATGCAGTATACTGGTCCAACCATTTTACCGGTGTCTGTCGTAACAGGGTGAATAACACACACACACACACACACACACACACACACACACACACACACACACACACACACACACACACACACACACACACACACACACACACACACACACACACACACACACACTACTACTATATATATATGCAGGAGGAACACCAGTCGACGCAGTGGACGTTTATCAGCAGTGGACGTTTATGCATACGCCTTACGCGTCGACAACTATTAATCACCGCAGCGTCATTACAATGCATGCTACGCGAGCTAACTGCGACTACTGACTGCTATGCTACCTGCACAATTTAAATATGCACGTACGTCCCTTAATATATTTCTTCATATGTAAAACTCAAGGTTTTAAATTAGTAGCAGCAGCATTTCAGCAGCTGCAGTTCTTGTGCTTGCTCATGCACGCTAAACATTCCATTGCAAACCCTATGTGCTGAATACGCCAGGGCGTCATATCGCGCCAAATTGCACAAAAGGTCTACTAAGTGATTCTGTTTGGAGCTGCCAAACTGATTAATCCAATCTTATGGTAAATATTTTAAAGTCAGCTGAGACCAATGTAGGAAGCATCACCTCTGCCAAGTACGCCGAAGTGTCAAGCTTGACAAAACTTCGATAAATTAATGTGTTATAGGTTTTTAATGGAGTTGCCCGTACCCCTTGATTAACAGCTGCGGGTGTTGCAGTAGCGTAGCTGCATACGAATAGCCAAGAACATCAAAATCTGCAGAATGCCGTTTCAGCGAATGAAAGCTGTATGATCTTTTTCGGTTTTTGTGAATTCTTCGCAAGGGTTAGGACGCTCCCTTCAGCGCAGAACCGAGCCGAAAGAAGCGTGCTAGCACTTGAAACTATCCGTGTATGTAATTGAACCGTAAAGAGTAAAAATGCGTGCGGTCGGGAGTCGGCACCCGCGCCCTTTCCGAACGACGCTATACTTAAGCTCGCGTCGCTCCAATACGCAAATATCTGTCAAAGTTTTCGTTTTGCCAAAACGCGTTAGTGCTGTTACAGCAATTGCACGCAAGAGCGTCGCTCAAAAGGCGCACCGGCCGCCTTTAGGTACGGGAAATCCCCTGCAGACCTTCGCCTTTCTCGTCACGAATAATGCGGCAGGTAGAACGCCTATACGGTCCCTATACAAAACATGTTTCATCTAGAGTCCTTAAACGCCTACACAGCTTCTCACAGCTTCTCTCTCTGCAACTCACCGAGCTATTTTCTTCGCGGATCCTGTGTACGAAAAAAAAAGATGCAGCCCGTCGTAATAACTAAGTTTTCATTGGAATGTGTCCTGTTCTCAGTACGGCGCCCATGGGCTTCAGTTCTCAGGAAATAAGAAAAAAATACAATGGTGCCCATTATGGAGTCTGTAACACAGCGAGTTCATCGTCGCTGATACGTTGAAATGATCACCATGGGTATAAAAACGAACGGAGGTGAAGAGGGAAGGAATCGCTAGCTGCGGACACCCCAAATGTCTCGCCCAAACTGGGCACCTGAACTATTCTGTGGTAAAATTGGGGCCATTAGGATTCGGTAATCCCAGGTGGTATTCAGCCCATTACGATCGCTGCAGCAGCGCGATAAACATAAAGAACAAGACCAGTGGACAGACACACATCATCTGTGTTATTCTATTCATGTCTCTCGGGATCTTGTTTGGATGCCGAGGCTCGAGAGCCCCAATATCGTAGCAAATATGCCTATAAAATCCAAGCAACGATATATAGGGAGATTAACCAGAGGATATCTCCGGTTGGCTACAGCGTATTGGGGAATAGTAAAATGGCTACGGAATGAAGAATTGAACGAAGAAAAGAAAGAAGAAAAGAAAGAACAAAACAAAACAGAACTGTCTGTGTAGGCACTGTCACACAGTCTGCGAAGACGTTACAAAGTTATATACACTGTCAACGTCCCACTAATCATTTTTACGCCGCACAGTACCCAGTCACATTTTGTCACACTGTGTACTAAAAACGACGACAATCACACACACAAGGTGCGCTATCATCGCTCTGTATCCGCAAACTTCACAATCTGGACTTGTGGCCATTTCGATAAGGTAGGAGTACGCATTGGTAAAAGCTACTCCAAGCCATAGGTGACGAATGGTCGTGGTAATCCACGTGGAAGGCGGAGCTTCAGATGCACAAAAAAAAAAAAGTCCTCGAGGACTTTTCTTTCAGCACCCCGCTCGACAACATTGACAACCGTCCCCTTCCGGAAGCCAGAATTCATGGACCCTGGTCCGGTGCTTTAAAAGCACTAGTGTTCTTTTTAAAAGAACAGGGCTGATTCAAAAACTTATAGAATGTACGAACTGATGCATTCCTTCATTTTTTTTAAAATCTCTTGTTTTATAATATTTTCTGCCTTTACCCCATCTCCCTGTGCAGAGTAGCCAACCGGACACTTAATCTGGTTAACCTCTCTGCCCTTCAACTTTTGTTTTCGTCCTCCTCCTCCTCCTTGTTACACTGTCCGTTATGTCTTAAGTAACGCCGCGCGGCTCGTACTGATGTCCGTGTAGGCCAGTGCCCCAGAATTTTACTTTTATGAAGTGGGCGCTTGTCCACCTGGGCTGAGAGCGCTGCTCTTTGCGGGTTGAAACGAGGGCACTCGCAAAGAAGGTGCGCGATCGTGTCACTGCATCCGCAAAAGTCACAAAGGGGGCTGCTTGCCATTTCAGTCATAAAGGCGTACGAACTTGAAAGTGGTACTCGAAGCCACAGACGGGCTAGAAGGGTGCAGTCACGTCGTGAGAGGCCGGACTGAATACGCGGCTGTAAATTATGGACCAGTGTATAAAGGCGTGCGCTTGTAAAGTCGGATGAATTCCACTAACCCAATGTTAGGTTAGCGCAAGTGTGCAAAGCTTTTTTTGCTGCTTCGGCTCTCCAAACAGGATTGGTAACGCAGTTGACGCATTTGTGGGCAGATCGGGCAGCTGCGAGCGTTTGATCATTTACATGAATACCGCAGTGACTAAGTAACCATTGAAAGGTTATATTGTGTCTTTCGTCAACTACTTGATCGTGAACTTATGTGATCCATGACGTAGTGCGGAGGGCAGCCTTCGGAATCAGAAGATTCACCATGGATGGGCTGGCTCTTCACGAATGAAATTAAGAGCCGCACGAAAGGATACCAGTTCAGCAGTTGTCTTTGATGTTAGATGCGACGTTTTTAGGTGCATTTTGATTGGTCTTGCTTGAATCACCACCGTGGCAACTGAACTTGTAAGCATGACTAAGCCATCGGTGTAAACATGCAATCGGCCACTGTGCACCTCATATCAATGTCGTTATGTGGCCTGTTTGAGCTATATGCCTATATACTCCGGTTATTACATAGCATATACAACACTGTGGAGGGTCGCAAGGCTAGCAAGCTGCGCTCGCAACAAGAATAGTTTGGCGGTTTTTTTTTTGTCAGCAATTATGTGCAGCTGTTATTTATTAGGCTTAGTAATAAATGAAACAAAAGAAAAACGTTTCAATCGCTGCAAACGAACAAAGTGTGTTACAAGGCTATTAATACGTTGTGTTAGATTATTTCGCTCTTTGTTGCCTTCCTTTCTTTTGACGCTTTTTTTTTATTAGCAGCTTATCGCGGTAGCCTCAGGCGGAGGATCACGCGGCGCGAGATTTGTCCACGAAACGCGCGGCCGGATAAATACATTTGGATGGCCAAACTTCTTGCATAGCTTCCGCCAGGTTACACGCGAAGCATAAAAAGTAGTATAACTTACTTCGTTTTATGGATGGTGGCCAGCGTGCCTGAAGCGCCTATAAAGCCTGGGAAACTTGGGAATTGTGAAAAATCATCACTGACAAGTAGCGCGGTCGTATGAAGGTATCACCACACGGATTTCGAGTGAGCACTCATCGCGATGCTCAGAGATCACTATATCGTACGTAGCAAAAGTTACGTTGAATCACAAGGATTTCATATATATTGTTCTTATTACGCAACAAACTATTTTTCGATCGCGAAGCCAGGGAATGCGCGCTACACTCTGCGCAAGCGTAACGGTCACGAAAGTCTATCAGTCCACGCGTGACATTGCAATGTGGTTTTGATCCGTGAAGTCCTTCCCACATTAAATCGTTCATGCTTTAGGACAATACGCGTGCAGTTGTCACGTATAATGACGAAAAGTGTTGTTTCGAATGAATGGCCCATGACGTTTGCAAACGAATGTGAGTATAGCAAGAAGGGGGCTGCAAACAAATGTAGGCATAGCAAGAAGCGGATTCGTTTCCACTGCGTCACCTGCCCAGTATAAAACAAAGTATATCTCCAACGAACCTGCAGTGTTTTAGTGATAAGCACTGTAGTTCATAGGCACAGCTGCGTCCGCTGTTTATGATTAAATTCCGAGAAGTCACCGCCGACGTCATAAAGCAAGAAACAAATTTAAAAGCTCGCACTAGGCCGCGCAAAGCTCAAGACACAGCGAAGCTGGCCGGAATGCCGACACCGCGTTCCACCGCGTTCCAATGTCGACACCGCATTCCAATGGCGACAATCGCGTTCCAATGCCGACAACGCGTTCCAATGCCGACAACGCGTTCCAGCAGACCCGTTCCGTGAATGCGTCTCTCTCTCTCTCTCTCTCTCTGATTCTTTATCTCTGTCCCGAGCATAGCGCTCAAAACCTCTTCACCTCGCAGAGCATTGGCACGAGCGCATGCGAACGCGCCAGCTGTGGATGACGACGACGACGCTCGAACGTAATCATTAGCTTCGCATAAATGCATGTTATGCAAGCGTGGCTGTATAGCCTAGTGGCTTACGACGCTCGCCTTTGGACCGTCAGCGCGCGAGTTTGAATCCCGCTTCGGCAAAAAAGCTTACTTTCTTTTATTTATTTCTTCATTGCTGATGATGACAGTTTCTCGATACGAACCACAAATTACGGCTGGCTTAAACAGCTTCGCTGTTAAAAAAGGTCTGAATGAGTGAGTGATGGCTTGATATGATTACAATGTGATGAATCTCTGTTTCGCTAATAACACAAGGAGGTCTCGCATTCACTACAGAGATTCATCAGAGCCCTCATAACATTTTATTTCCGTGACTCAAAGTGAAAGTCCGGTAGCCTTTATTTAGACATTCAGATGAACTCTACCAACGTTTTTCGCTAAGTCAAGAGGTCCTTTTACAGACAATGTGTGCACTTCCCAAAATATTTTTTAAACATTAGCACTAAAAAAAATTAGACAGTCTCTAGATTGTCTATATATACCCCTTTCAGTAAACTCCGTAACGCTTTGTGTGGATCCTTAGGTCTTATGGCCTTACACTTTCTTCCGGCTAACCTCAATACCCTTTCTTCAACTAACACGTCTGCAAGTTTGAAGCTTGCGAGAGCTTTACGGATAACTCATAGAACTACTGATTTCTAAATTCAGGTTTATAATTAGGGGCCAGGCCCCAGTGGCGCCGCCAGTAATGGGAGGCATCAGGAAGGCAACAAAGAACGCACGCCGCCTGCAACGCTGGCGGGCCGATTAAAAGAAAACAGAGAAGCTGATACAAAGAAGCACCACGACGAAGCGGGTCGTTATTATCGCATTTGTGTTTGTGCTGCATAGTGGTGCAAGTGTCCTGCGGGAAATCTAATTATACGCCAATAACCATTTATCGGAAGGCCGATATATGCGTATCTATTCGACCATGCCTGTCTCCTATAGTAGACGTCTCACAAAGACTGAAGAGGCAACCCTGGTCACCGCTCCGGACGCAAACATCGAGGCCCGTATTCATGAAACTTGGCTTATATGCATTTTAAGATTAGCAAGGATTCTGGGGTAGCAACCTTTATGATAAATATACAATCAACGCACTGATGGCTCGTTTCGAGACGGCGGTTATTACGAGCCTTAGGAGGGCACAAATTCGCATGTACAATATGCGGGCGCAGGGACCGCAATCACAAAGCAGGTCTTTAGAACGTAAGAGTTGTTCCACAGATACGGCGCAGCCCAGCCGTGATAACGATCATATATGAGCGAAGATGGTTATAAAATATCTGAGCTCTTACGTATACGAAGAGCTTTGTGATTGCAGCCTCAGAGCATGGGTTCAGATGTCCGCGTATACGTAATTTGTGGTGCGTATCAAGAAACTACCAAGAAAGAAAAGAAAATAAACTTTCTTGCCGAGGCGGGATTCAAACCCGCGTACCCCCGGTCCCAAAGCGAACGCCGTAACCACTAGGCTATATGAGGCTATACAGCCACGTTATAGTATAGCCCACCTGCATTCTGTCCGTAAGAGCTTAATGAAACTTCAAGACCTGTCCGGGAAACAAAGCCCCTGGATTTCGAGAAACTGATCGACGTAGGACGTTTCCCGAACGCAGACTGACATGCACCGTTGCTTTAATTAGCGGCCTGGTCCGTCATCTGCAAAGGTCAGGTTGGGATTCTGAGATTTCGGAACTGTTTACATAGAAAATATTATGCTGGCTTTTGTTTCTACCATAGCCTGCTTTTTCAATAACTGCTAGCTAGATAAAGGAGGCAGGTAAAGGACAGCCCTGAGAACGAAGCTACTCCGCACATGTACAAATTTAAGACACACATGAAACTACAGGACGAAGCGTAGACTTGCAACTTTATTGATCGAATCATCAAACTAATATACCGGATTATTTTTTTTATTGTAAACTTACTTGCTAAATACTTCTTGTGGCTGGCATCCCAATTCTGTCACGCCAGCTGGATTACTTGAAGTGGCAGACATGCCCGGCAAATGTCAATGTTATGCAGTCGTACCAATTTAAAAGAAATACTGACAAATATGAAGAAAATGCCGCACAGCTAGACTCCATGGCGAAATGAATCCATCTTCCAGTTAACACTTTTCTGGAGTGTGCGAAAGTTCAGTGCTGATAACTAAATACATTGTAAAGTACTGAAAGTTGGGCGAGTTTGTAGCTGTTCATTATGATGTCCGCGCCGCAGTATCATAACGAATGCAATAATAATGCCTTTAAACACGGAGCTTTCAAGAACATTTCTCGAAACAGTGCGCTTATTGTGTTCTTACGCTGAAACTTCGTAAGAGCAGGGGAACCAATCGCGATGCCAGGCATATTAGCGAAGGTGGTCGGTGAATGGCATTTGCGAAGAAAAATCTGGGAATTCGGTCGCCGGTCTTAATTGAAACTTGGGCCTCACAGCCTAAAGTTCCCCAGGGCTTAAATTCGCCAAAGCTGCTGTTTGCAAGAACCCTTTGTGGTCCAGTGCGCTTCAACAGTGTTACTTCATTTTGCCTGAGAAGAATCTGGCATGGCGAATCTGTGATATGGGAGTGGTGACGTTTCATTAAACTGTATCATATCTTCTTTACAGTGAGCTAGGCCAAGGGATTCAAATGCAGCTGGTTTCTTAATTTGTGCCCTCCTTATTAAACTGCGCCGTACAGAGTGCTTACGGAGCATGGAAAGAAGGCGGACGCAAATTTTTCAGAGAGAAATTTCTAGCACCTCCGACTCCCTCGGCCAGCTCGTTCTCTGGGTTTTAATTATCCTCTGCTCGGATGTACAATTTCGCCGAGAGAAAGACGCACAAATTGAAAGCCTCAAACTTAAGTCTATATAACGTGATTAGAAGGAAGACTATTTAATAAATCTCCAGTTGAACGAAGCACGCTTCACAGTGGGCAAATCGATTCCGGCCCACAAGCGCGAAGTTCTCAAACTAAGCGCAAGTGAGAGACCATGCGTCTCCATAAATTGTCTAAGAGCTTGTTACGAATCCGAACTGCTTACGTGTAGAAACATATAATGGCTTTTTACATTACAGCTGCATAGGAATCCTGGGGTTGGCTGGAGTTGTTATTAAGAGAGAAAGGGGAAAACTTTAATATCACGAGATCACTTTAAAATTCACGAGAACTTTATTTGATTTATAAGGGTTAACGAAGAACTCGGAATATCAACGGCCCCGGAACAATTCTGACCACCTGGAGTTCTTTAACGTGCCCTAATTAATGCACAGTAGACAAGCCTTTTTGCATTCTCTCCCGGTCAGTATACGGCAGCCGCACCAATTATAAAAACATTAGAAGACGAGTTATTACAATTATATAAGCTTAATGAGTAACATTTAGAAAACATGAACAAATTGAATAGAAAAGCGGCACGCATTACCAATTTCTCCCGTAAGTAATAAACGTAATATTATAAACTGTAGCAATTACCAATGACAATGCACACGTTATGTAGTGCACACAAAAAATGTTATGTAGAACTAGATTGGTTCAAAAGGAACTTTATGAATTTCGGAATGAATAGAAGAATAAAACTGCATTCTGATATTGATGTCCAAGTAAGTTGAAAATTATCAGAACCCTCGTCTCAGAAGAAAAGAACACAATCAAGGAAACGAGCCCCCCCTCCCAACACGCTAATTCACAATCGACTCAGCCGAGGTAAGAAGACCGAATCCGCTTGTAATAGGCGGAAGTGATAGCCGTGGTTCTCTTCCTTTCGTCCCTGCGTGTCCCCGAGGTTTCAATTTGCGGGAAAGGAAATTAGTGCGCCAAAGGACCCATTTCTCGTTCCTGAGCCCCACGTTTCAGCCACGGTCGTCTACAGTGCCGAGGCCACACAATTGATGCGAACAATGGTCTCGGCGCCGCTGCTGCTGTGCGGGCCGTCTCTTCCGTACGCAAACTGCGAAGGGAGGCGAGGCTCGCTCTTTCGTGACACCCCGTCCAGATCGGTCCCCTGTGCCGCACACGCCCCTTATTAGCCACTGCTACAGAAGGCGACGAAAGCACTACTATGTTTTTTTTTTAAAGAACATCTGCACAAACAACTGGAGCCTAAATTGGTGATCACTAGGGTGCACATGGCTTCTGCGAAGGTGTTCGGTGATCGTGGCTGGCTATAATAGTGTTCAACGCAGAATTTTGGGCTAGTTGGTGATAACAGAACTTGGACACCGTAACAAAGTTTTGTGATAGTATGTCCGTGCTCTCTTATACTCTACGTTTCCACCTCTTTACCTCCCCCTCCATTTCAGAGTGTAAGGTAGCAAACCGCATTTTCCCTTCTAATTAATATCCACGCTCTTCTTTTTTACAGCGTAAGCTGTTATGGGCTCATTCCAATAGCCGTTTCGGTTCGCGAAGGTGTCCGCCGCCGCTGCCGTGTCCGTAACCGCTATCGCCGGAAATGCGAAAAAAAGTACCCGGTTCCAGCCGGGATCGAACCCGCGCCCGCTGCGCGTAAGTCAGATACTCTACCACTGCGCTACGAAAGCGGTTGCTGTCACGCAGCGGAAAAATGGTCTATAAACGTGCCCTAGGCAGGCGCGCAGGCGCAGACGACGAGATGCGATTCAGACGAGGCGCGCAATCAACGCGATCCCGAGCCGCACCAGTATGGTGGCGCCATCTAGCTAAGGTGCCTGCAAGCGCAGCGTGCCGGACATGCGCGTTGCATATAGCAGTTGCATGCTGCACGTAACTGGACCTGGTTAATTCAAGCAGGCTAGGCGACTATTTGTCACCAGCCCGTTTTGAAGATTCCAATAAACAATCATCATCATCAACAACGTACCGTGCCACGGGTCAGGGGATGTGAGATGTGCGCCACGTATTCTGGATACCTCTTCGGTACACGTTATGGCGTCTCCTCGCAAGGTACGAACCGCTGCTGAAGAAGCGAATCGTAGAGCTACGCGCGCGGCTACAACCAGGCATCAGCGGGCTCAGCAGACTACTGTGCAGAGAGCATTACAAGCCGCAGCTCGCCGTCGACGCCGGCCGGACAGTTCAGATCGTTCTCGTCAAAACGAGGCGAAGAGAGTGCCGCGAAGACCCTGTTGTGCGTGGTGGCGAAATTGGAGCTACTCTTGAGCCGCTCCACCAGCTTACGCAGTGACTGTGCAGCGTGTGCCATGCAGGCCCGTGACTTTTTACTTTGGTATCTCTCTCGCTTCGTCATTGGCTCAAACGAAGCTGCGGTCTTCGAGGAGATCGGTCTCTGACACACGGATGACAAAAATTATTATTAACAAAATTATCCTTGCAAAATGCGGCTTCTATACTTTTGTATGTACGACGAGCATTGCAGAGGTAATTTCATAAACAGACTTCCTGGGTATTTTTCCTTTTCTTTTTTAGCGGCTATGGTGTCATGCTACTAAGCACGAGGTCGCGGGATCAAATCCCAGCCGATGGGGGCGACATGCAAAAACGCCCCTGTCACGTGCATTGGGGGCACGTTAAAGATCCCCTAGTAGTCAAAATTAATCTAGAGTCGCTCACTACGGCGTGCCTCATAATCCAATCGTCGTTTTGGCACGCAAAACCCTCGAATTAATTCATTTACTTCGTTGATCTTTTTCACGCACACATTCTAGTCGGGAAGCGTACAACCTGTTGAATGTGGCTGAGGTAGTTCAATATGAGCCAAACAAACGCTAATCCAAACTTCCCGCTCATTGAGTCTTGACTAAGTCCTTGATTAAAGCTGCTTGCTAATCTTCCCGTACTTCCTAGGCCACCTCTATTTCCGTTGGTTTATCTGATTAAAGCTCTTCCGTGGCACACGCGTCAAACGCATTGTGGAAGGATCCGTAAAAGAAAAAAAATTGCGTAGCTTGCACTAGTGGCGCAAGGCTAAAGAAACAGCTGAGCTGATCGGCACCTAGCTGGTCCTGGCCTTACGTGTTATGCTTTTCCGGTATTTATTGATTATTGATCTATTATCGATTACCTATTGATTGGCTATCGATTGGCTATCGCAAGGTATTGGTCACGTATTTGGGCTAGGCTAAGCACTACCACGTCATCCCCAGCATTTCCCCCGGAATTTATCAATTATTGATTGATTATTGATTAGCTATTGATTGGCTTTCGATTGACTATCGCAAGATGAAACGAGGCGCAGCTGCGCGTTGTGACGTCATCCCTAGCGCGGCGGCGGAGGAGCTAGGCGAAGCGAGGCGCAGCTGTGCGCAGTGACGTCATCGCTAGGCGAGTTTATGCGAACGCTACGCGGGGAAACGAAAATATTCAAAACAGCTCCGCTGTTAGAATAGGGAAGGCGACAGAGACGCACCATTCAAATACAGGTATTAGGATTACCCATTTTTTGTTTTGTTTTTGGGGCCTAGGGACCACGTAGTCTATCCAATGAATACAAACCTACACCCGGCCACAAAACATTACGGACCGTGAAATTTGCGAAAAAGCTGAATATCTCCGCAGCCTCACAACGCAGCCTGGCATTTGCATTTCGGGCCGCGACTAGAGTATGCTAACATTGTCGTATACAGTTCTACTGGCTACTGCTACAGGCTGCTTCGGGAATTGAAAGTTTTCAGACATCCCACGGTCCGTAAATTTTTGTGGCCGGGTGTATCTCAAAGTGTTTTATATACGGTGTCCCAGCTAACGTTAGCCAAGCGCTTGGAAAAAGCCTATGGACGGTGTCCCCCACTCGAGGCTTTGGCGAAAACTACAGGGCATCGGACTAGAATGTAAAATCATAGACCTGCTCAAGGACGTATGCACGTGTTGCACAGTAGTGTGCAGACTACAAGAACTTAGGTCGAAGAAAATCCTGCAAAAGATAGGACTAAAACAAGGATGTCCCTTGTCCCAAACACTATTTGATGTATACATTACACAACTCCTTCAAACATTAGACAAAGAGGGACCAGGCCTCCGACTTTCCACGATAACAACTGGCGGGCAGGAGGAATACACCAAGATCTCATGTCTGGCATTCGCCGATGATATTGTGCTGCTAGCAGAATCAGCAGCTGACCTCCAACACCAGCTTGACGTCTGCTCCCAAGTTGCAGGAAACGACCAGCTAAGCTTCAACACTGAAAAAACGCAGTGGATGGGAATAAACAAACAGCACTGGCAACGAATTCCCCCTCCAAGGGAACCTCATAAAGAAAAAGAAAAAAAAAAGAACATCGGAATACAAATACCTCGGTGTAACACTCGGCGACCAACCAAATTATCTATATCAGCACCAAAACGCATTCGTCAAAAAAATCAAATCGCCTCAAAGGCCACATCTGGCCCTTGGCCATGCACTCATGCAACCCATACACTGTTGGACGCGCACTGCGGAAGGTAATAACCATACCAGCAACAACGGAAGGCAATATCCGGCAAGATTGATGCCTTCAGGTATAGCATATGTGGGTTTATTGACCAGTTGCCATCATCCAAAAAGATAACGTGCTCGTGACGCCTGCGGCAGAAAGGATGTAGAAAGGAGGCAGAAAGGATGCGGCAGAAAGGAGGCAGAAAGCCCCTAGGTTTGTGAGTGGTGGCGCTGGCTAACACTCCCAGAGTTAGTTCTAGTTGTAAATACATAAATACCCCAGAAAGTGGATGGGAGAACGGCTCCGCGGTAGCTCAATGGTGAGAGCATCGCACGCGTAATGCGAAGACGTGGCTTCGTTCCCCACCTGCGGACAGTCGTTTTTTCATCTGTTTTCATTTCCATTAATTAATCACTTCTGTAATTAGTAAGTAGAAGTAATTTCCCCTATGTTGTCCTTGGTGTCATTGTTTGTTGGCTTCTTATGATTATTAAAAATCGGGCCCCTCGGTTCCCTTTCTTCTCGTTCAACAGCTTACAAAAGCATTCTCAACCTGGCCATTTTTTTTTTTTTTTGCTGCGTTTGGCAGTCCACTTCCAGCTTAGGCGCTATGTTGCCATTTGGAATAGGAATATAATTGTAGCTCGAGGCGCCGATTGGTCGACGCTGGGTGTACGTACGATGTAGGTCCTAGTTTTGTTGTTATTGCATCTTTTTAAGCGTTTAATTGTTTGCTATAGGGCAAAGAGAGGTTGAGTAGCAGGAATTTTCCCAATATATTCCGACTAAAGTATACTGTATACAGGCAACGACATCACGAAGCTTGCACTGATACTTCTAGCGCTCGGGCTGTGATTTTTGCTATTCCCCATATGTTTTATACTTCTCCGCACCGCCCTCTATACTGCTCTAAAAAGCGCCGCTCACTCGCGGCGTTTCGGGTCCCGTCATCTCACTTGAAGAGCGGCACTTGAAAGCCTTTTCTGAGCGCCGAAGCAGCGCTGACAGGTCTGTCAGACGAAATTGGACTGTGCCAAGAATTTTGCACAAGAGCGAGAGAGAGAGAGAGAAGAAAAAACGAGACTGCAATGCTCGAATGCATTTTAGCTCGCTCTCTCATCGCCAACGATGACCGTCGGGATGAAAGTCTGCTTTGGGTAAGTTGAAGCTTTTTTGGCAGAATTCACTGGGCGACTTGCATGACGTGGCTCTTTGAAAACGCTTCACAACGATTCCGAGAAAAGAATCATGCCGGCATTCACTGGCAGCCGCGGTGCGTAGATGGAAAAAGGCACGCTGTGGCGCCTGCATTATATTTGGCAAATATACCGCCGGTTTCAGCGAACACACGACATGTTTCGAATAGAGATCTTCACGAAGCAACGAAAAGTGGAGACTCGTTGAACTATCATTTATTCACTGTTTACGAGAGCAGAATCTCGTTAACATTGTTGAAGGTCGCAGTCTCTTTGGTCGCAGATCTTATTTACACTTACAGTGAGCTTCTAAGACAGGATATGACAAATGAAGAAACGCAGCGTTGTGTTTCAGTGTTTAAAATCATCAATTTCTTCAGATATGTCGCCAGGAAGTGGCGGGAACTATTTTCTCGCTCTCGCAGCGCTCTCATTGACATAAACGAAAAGTACGCAGAACCCTGAGCGAAGAAACTATTTACGAAAAAACAAAGAAAACTGCACTGGAATATTCTTACGGTCAGTTCTCACAAAAACGGCAAATAATGTAGCCGGGAGAGTGATGGGGCCAAAGTTAATGCAGGATTAATGGCAGAACAGGAAAGAAAAAAAAAAGAGAGCTAAAATAAGATCACTTCCGGAACGATACGCGAGGCGCGAAGTGTATCGAGGCCCCAAGGGAACAGCGAACATAAGGACTATATAAGGACGCTCTGAAAAGGCTGCATGGTGGTGAGTGCATTTTCCTGATGCTGAGCTAGGGAACACCAGTTGAAGAATAAAATAGAAATGGCGGGGGAAATTGAGGGGATATTCACTTTCGTAATTTCATCTTCTCAGTTCCAAGCAGGCGGACGTCAAATGTGCGCCTCGGGGTGGCCCGGAGCTCCGCCGCCAATTTAATAAGCGAGAGAACTGTAGGCTCACACATTCAAGGGTCGCTGAGTTCATTAGGTGCGGGGCCTCGTACAAAGTGGTGGGACGCTGCTGCTACTGCTGCTGCTCTAAGGAAGCGTAAAGTCTCCGTCTCAATCATGTCTCTGCCCGCGGGCAGGTTCTTACAGTGTTCGGCAAGATATAGGGTGTATCTCTCTCTCTCCCCTCCCCCCCCCCCCCCACACACACACACACGCACGCACGCGCAAAAAAAGGGGACAAAATTTAATTAAAATAAATTCGTGGACTTTAGGTGCCAATATCACGATCTCATTATGAGGCACGCCGTAGCAGGGTACTCCGGACTATTTAGACCACCTGAAGTTCATTAACGTGCACCCAATGCACAGTACACGGGCGTTTTCGCATTTAGCTCCCATCGAAATGCGGCCGCCGCAGCTGGGATTCGATCCTACGATCTTGTGCTTAGCAGAGCAGCGCCACAGCCGCTAAGGCACCACAGCGGGTAAGGGAAGAGTGAAAGAATGGAAAATCAGGAAACAAGATATCGTCTTCAAAAAAAAAAAAAAAAGAAAAAGAGGAGCCTATCACGACGTTTGAAGGTGACTGGACAGTACGGCCACCTGCGAGGATGTCAATAGATTTTAAAAGGAAATTCGGCAGCGGGCCAGTTAGTTTAAACATGCTACTGTGTTGCGCAAGAATCGCGAAAGAACCACACTAGAGCGCGTACACAAACATCGGACACAACGCACTCGGTGTCCTGTGTTTTTCTTTTTTCGAGGTATCATTTGGAAAAAAAAAAAAAAACAGTGATGACAAAGACAAAGGGTACGGTGCTAAGCAGATGAGGACGAAGTGAGACACGAACAACATATACGGGTGCCACATTGGCTCCCGTATATGTTGTTTCTGTTGCACTTCGTCCTCGTCTGATGAGCACCGTACCCTTTTCCGTCTATAGTCCTCACTACCATCGCTGTCACCACTGATCAGACTAGGTTCGGTAGCACACTCGTGGATACAATAGTCCTCAGTGCCCTCCATGGTGTCAGATATGACTGTGACGTCAAAGCTTTCCACAACGATGTCCGAAGACCGCACACGCCACGCGCTCAGAATCCAGGAGCATGCGCACAAGCTGCGACGTTCTCTTTAATGTTCGAATTCTTCATTTGAAAATTTTTTTTTCGAACGTTAGGCTGCCAAGTAGGGGTGCGGCGCTTACGTGAGTGCGGGCCTCGGTCGAGTATATACAGGGTGTCCCAGCTATCACGCAGCGCCATTTAAAAAAAGACGAACAGCGTTACGCGAAGCAAACCTAGTGCGTATTGTTTCCAGTGCAGTAGAGTAGCCGCCAGCAATTTTCTCGTTACTTAGATTCAATTAATTGTAACTAATTATCTAACTCGAGAAGTACTGTCCTAATTATCAATGTGTCAATGAGAAAGTTGTAGAGCAACACGAAACACTCCCGATACAGCTCTCCATTGCTCAATACGTGCGACATGAAAGTGTTTTTCCGAGCATGAAGTAAGCCCGCGAATACACGCAAAGTGCCGCGAGCGTCCAGTCGTGCGGCAATTCTGCGTGTATTCGCGGGCTTCTTTCACACTCGGAAAAACAGAAAACTGTATAGGAAGTTTTTCATGTTGCTCTACAACTTTCTCTTTGACACTTTGATAATAAGGTCAGTACTGCTCGAGTTAGATAATTAATTACAATTAATTGAATCAAGTAACGAGAAAATTGCTGGCGGCTACTCCACTGTACTGGAAACAATATGCACTAGGTTGGCTTCGCGTAACGCCGTTCGTCTTTGTTTAAATCGTGCTGCATGATGGCTGGGACACCCTGTATACGTTATTTGCAAATTTTTTTTTTCAGCTACCAAGTGGAACCTACGTGGAATGTCCATGAGCTTCGGCTCTTCCATCGGTCGAGCTTCTTAACGGCCATTCTTATGCTTTTAATATCGTTCCACACAACTTTCATCAAGGAGGTGGAACATCCTAACCTCGTTCCACCTAAGTTCCAGCCATTAAGTGGCACATATTTGCAAGGAGTGTTCCAGTTACCTATTAGAAGTTACGTGAAACGAGATTAAGTGTGTAGAACGTAAAATGAGGCTAAAGTCTCATTCATCTAAATTTTGCGCTGAAAGCTCCACATTGGAAGGATCAAAAGGAGGGCGAGTTGGTACGAGTTCACTTCATTACTGCGCGAAGAAAAATGCGGACATGGAGGAATTACGTAGCATGTGCGCAACCTAAGCGCAACAACACATGGGAAATCTCACAAGATGCAACACACTCAGTACATGATTTCTCATTCCTCCATGTGATTTCTGTACAGCAGCAGGAATGCTGCAGTTGCTTCAATTCATGTAATGACCGAATATAGCGCCCAAGGGCACAAGCACAAAGAAAGATGCACACATACACGCTACAGGCGCTACTTCTTAGTGGTCGTACATTTGCGCTATATTATGTCATTAAGCAAGCACCAACCATTACAACAACATGCCTTTCAGTTATCATAGCTTCATATTGTCAGACGACAGAGCTCTGTTGTCTCTGCGAATAATTAAACAAGCACCGCCTCGCGCGTTCTAGGTAACCAGCCTAAATCACACGGGAACATAGTCATGAAAAGCCGTTATATGGATCTTCAAATATAGTTGACAGTTCAAGATGGAACTGGGGGTCTACTACGCACGGGGGGAATTTGGTAAATAGAAATGCATTAAGCTTATGGGAAGGGGGTCGCTATGGGTACTTAGAGTGCAATAAAAATGCCAACTGGCATAACAGCGTACACAGGGAAGAAGGTGCTACAGGAATTTTATGCTAGCGCAGCAATACACACCCAAACTGCCACATACAGAGTGTTCGTGTGCTCGCCAGGGATTTGCTTTGAAACTTCGTGAACTTGGCCCCTTGGATTTGACACCAGCAGCTGTACGGTTTTAATTAGATGTGCACAGAAGCCTGGGACCAGCGGAACACCCCTAGTTTCGTGCAGGAGCCTGTAGTATTGCAGAAGCCTTAGAAGTCAACGTTCACTTCTCATTGACATTAATCGGGTCAGAGTACATTTTCAGGTCAAATAAATAGGCGGCGGAATTACATTAAATCTAGTCAGAGGGAAGCCCTCCGAGAAATAGAAGTGCTTGAACGTAAACGAGTTCGTATAAAGCGCCTATTGAATGGCGCCGCTTTAATGCTTTGCCAAAGGCCTGGCGATGGATGCCACGCGGCACATGAATGCCTGTTCGAGTGTTTGCAAACACGTTACAGTACAAAGAACCGCTGTCATTCATCAGGTGCCGCCACCTCTATCAACGTGCCTTCGCGACCCCGTGTTCATGAAGCAGACGTTTTTAGAACCCTTTAGGTTGCACGCTAGTCAGTCAAAAAAGTTGATCATACAGTAAATGTTAGGAAATTTGACAGTGTCAAAAGACCCACTGAGCGAAATGCAGCTCAACTAACGTGAAACCTGGGGAGGTACGAAGCATGCAGTGATGCACAGCTAATGGGCTCATACTGCCTTAACTCATAACCCCGTGAACGCGGCATCCCCATTACGACGACAGAAGAGAAGTGGAATTGTACGCTGAAATGATGAGCGGCAACGCAGCCAGCTGTGGAAGACGAAGGCGACGAACGCGGGAGTAGTGGCACGAGCGCGTTCCGAGCGCGAGCAACGCCTCCTAAAGCTTAGGAGGCGTTGGCACGAGCCGCTTGCTTCAACGCAGCCTGCTGTGGAAAACGACGACGAACGCGGGAGCAGTGGCACGAGCGCGTGACGAGCGCGAGCCCGAGTCACTTGCTTACCGTGACTACGACGACGACAGGAGACGCCGACAGCCCGAGCGCATAAGGTTCTTCGCACTTAAAAGAAAACGTTACGTTTAGGGGAGGGGAGATAATTCACACCCGTATACACAGAGGACAAACCAGCCGAGTGCTTGTATGTCTTTCTCTCCGTAAATGTTTGTAAATTTGCGCCCCTCTTCTAAACGTTATGTGACACCAAGCAGCACAAGAACTACTCTATAGAAACAGAACAACGCTTTACAGAGAGCACCCTTATAGAATCATTGGCCCTTATAACACATTGAAAACAAGACGAACACGGGACTTACAACTCGTCGATTGTCTCGCATAGCAATAAAATTAGTTAACTAGACGTTTTACAACGCTAACATTGTCATGCACCTTTCTGTTGATCTTTAGCTTTAGTCTATTTCCAGAAAGTTCCAAGTACCATTATTCTTCCTAGATTAACATACTCGCCGCTCTTTTGAAATAAAATTTCGCTGCGAGTCAGCGCTTGTTTCACTTTCTGTCTTTCTCTCTTGAACAGGGTTTGCTACAGTTTAGTTTCTTTGAATAAGCACCACCCAATTAGTGACCCTTACTGTATTTAAGCACAACGCAAGATTTAGCCAAAGGTTGCCATAACAAGTGTGGGAAGCTTTAGCAGAGGCAAGACGTCTTTGCGAAACGAGCTTGGGCTTTGCGTATATACTTAAGTGCCTCTGTTATAATTTTGATTTGGCTGAAGAATCAAGACCCCTACTTTCTATTATTAATCATCGGCAAATAATAAAACGAAAACACGGCTGGGACTCTAAAGACAATATTTGCTCTTCGAATGCTTTGATAGCTTAGTGTTTACGTTTTTTCTCTCGCACTGTTCGCACAAAAATCCACTTTAAACAGACCTATCGAAAAGAGAAGCCTCGCCATGATACTAATCTTGTGTTTAGAGAGTATAAAGAAGACTAAACAAGTCTTTATTGCAGGGTCAGAGTAAAGCTTTGAAAACCCAATGAGATCTTTGTTGACTGCCTGCCGCTGAAGTCGCGAGGGCTCTGGTTTACCTTCATTAGCTCGGTTATTGCAGGCGTGGATCGAGCTCTAGCTCGTAGGAAGCTAGAGCTCGAGGAGCCGGAAGAAGATGGAAGGAAAGGGAGGGAGTTCAAACAGACGCACGATCGGTTTGCTACCCTACGCGGGCGGAAGGGGGTTATGAAAAAAAAAAAGAGCGGTTGGCCGTTCCTGTTACACAGGAAAGATGAGTAGACTATATTTTGGGGGGGAGATCAGGGCCGGTATTGTGTAGCGATGCCATATGATTTCTTCTATACCAGTCTTATCATCCACCGCTCACGGCCGGCTGATCGCGTCGATAACGCGGGCGGACCGTCGCTCTGACCACTGGCAAAGCGCGATAAGCGCGAAAAGGCATTATTACTGGAAAGCACGGTGTAAGATATATACCATATCTTACACCGTGGTTCTAACTGAAGTTGCGTCGGTCCGCCGATAGGTATCCGCTGCCGTCTCGTACCGCCCCGATAGTCGCGCGACCTTGCTACTTTACCTGGTCGATCGCGTCTAGCAAGCAAGCCGAGAAGTGTCCCCACCTAAAGAGTATATATCTTACACCGTGCTGGAAAGGCATCACTACAAAATACCGGCCCAGGGCCGAGATTTTGTAGCGATGTCATATGACTTATTTTGGAATAGTCTTATCATCCACCGCTCATCCCGTTGATAAAGCCAGCCGGCTGATCCCGTTGATAAAGCGAGCGGACCGTCGCTCTGACCACTGACAAAGCGCGATAAGCGCGAAAAGGCATTATTACTTTAAAGTCATCGCTACAAAATACCGGCCCAGGTGAGTTGGAAGCATAAGCTTCCTTCTACTTCATTTTAGTTCTATAGGGGCTAAGGCTCCTATAAGCGATAATGAAAATTACTTCAAAAGAAATGCTGACGGACACGGAAAAAAAGAAAAAGAAACTAATAGTGGAGAACGTAACGTCATAATGAAGCGCAAATTAAAGAAAAAAGAAAGAAAAAAAGAAAGAGAAAAGAAACAAAAATAAAATGTGACTTGGACGGAAAGCCCCAAGGCACTTGCCAAATATTGTCATGTGATCCGTGATAGCGAAGCATTTGGGAAGAGACTTAATTCCGGTGAAATCAAAAGTAGCCGAGAGTCTTTCGCAATATCCCGGAAAATGGTTTTCCGGCATAACCACATTGACACGGCATTGGGTATGACCGAATGTAGTAAAAAATGTTACTTTCGTGTTCGGTTTACTGCGCTAAGCACGAATAAACGATGTTAGAAAAAGGCAAGTGAGTATTGGAACTGGAAGAGGACGGGAGGTAAAGCAAGAACAAGTCCATGTTTCTGCATTCAGCATGCTTCACCTCCTGCATCGTCCGGCTTCTGTTCAGGCTTCTCCAGCAATGAACCACCAATAAGTCTAGCTGGCAAACTAGAAATATAGAAGTCGTTTTGAAAATAACGTTGTCATTTACATTTTTTCCCTTTCATACTATCTGGCAATTTTGACTATTCGAGATCTGCGCTAAGAAGAACGCAACTGGGCAGCTGGTCCCATTTTAGTGTTTCCGTTTTGTTGCGATATTTTACTGCGATATACGGACGCTCGCTGCGCATTCATGCAATCGGCTGCACAAACGTCGAGGTCGTGCTGCTTGGGTGACGGCGCATGCGCAGTTGATTAGAGAGGCTCCGACACGCGGAGTGCGTTTGGCTGCAAAAAACGACAAAGTGGAAGCACCGTCAACACTACGCTCGATCGCCTCGTTGGTGGAGCAAGAGCATCGTTCTGACTTTCGTCGCTAGCATGAGAGTTGTGTCAACGCCTGCTAGGCCGGTATTTTTTAGCGATGCCTTTAATGTAATAATGCCTTATCGCGCTTATCGCGCTTTGTCAGAGGTCGGAGCTACGGTCCGCTCGCATTATCAACGGGATCAGCCGGCCGTGAGCGGTGGATAAGACTAGAGTAGAATAAGTCATAATGCCTTGCTACAAAATCGCAGCCCTAGATATAACTAAAAGCCTGCTTGCTTCAACGGTGACGTCACAACCGTAGTCTCACTTATCGTAGTTGGCTTTCTTCTTTGGGCCGCGAGCGATCATACCATTTTGCCAGCTCATCCTTTTTCTTTTCTACGTGCAGTCACGAAGTCCCTTTGGCAATGAGCACCGTGGTACTGACTAGATTAATACGTGGTACAAATTGAGCAGGGCTAGCTGTAAATCTAACCGTGGACGCGTGTACTTCTGAGAGCAATTGCTCTATTATTCGCAAAATATTATAAAAGTCTTAGTTTCCATTCTCGGAAACTAGACTTTTATACTGTTTTTTTTTAACTAAGACTAAGACAACAAATGAAAGCAGGCTTTTTATTTATTACTTAGAAAGGCAGCTCATTGCAACAAGGCTCGAGAGTGTCTGAAAAGTGGTCGTCGGGTGGTTCTCTCACCTGTCGAACTTCACTGAAATGTCGAGCACATGCCTCAGACAGCATGGAATTGTTAGTCTGGCGTTTTACCACCATCTATGCTGCAGTTGCGGCAGAAACATGGCTTGCAATGCATAGCACGACATGCGTTGGTGTGGATTATGAACACTTATTTTGGTTGTGTAAAGTACGCTGCAGTTAAATAGAACAAAATTGCGTCTTACGTCGTGAGCACACGAATGACTAAAGCGGCGTCTACAAGTATACTGTTTCGGACAGTTTCATTCATTCGCCCTAATTAAAGCCTAGCGTTCGTTGTTCCGCAAGAAAGGAAACGCAAATGCATTCAGCTAAACTCAATAAAACAAGTACATATGCCTTTCTAGCCATAATACAGCGTTCGACGCTCGACAAAACCCTTCACAGTTCATAGCGTCTTTTGTAACGCTACAGTCAGGCAGTGGCCAGAATAAGGAAGCAATGGCAAACGCCACTATTTATTTATTTATTTATTTATTTATTTATTTATTTATTTATTTATTTATTTATTTACACATTGAAAAACAACCGCTAGAAAGGCTGTCTAGAACAGCTGACTACGCTCTTCTAGCGTAGTCAGCTTTACGCTTTACAGAAGAGCTGTAAGAAAAAAGCGGGCAGATCCCACACCCTGTGGGAATCGATTATAAGCGAAGCAGTGTGTGGGGAGCATGCCAAGTTAACTAAACGACCATGAGCACACCAAGACGCAGGCGGCTGTTTCATGACCTGCATGACACGCATGTCATGAAAGTCCTAAAGAGTCCCTTTAGCTGCACTTAAGAGACCACTTAAGACTAAGGCGAAAGCCTTATTCATGCTCATGACTCTGACTTCGACCATTAAACTTTAGCCTTTTCCTTCACTTAGTACCACATGCGAACCCATGGCATTTTTGAGTGTTAATCTTTTTTCGCTGAGTCATTCTCATTTTTGCTGAGTCATGCTTATGACTATGAATTCTACCACAATCCTTTAGTGTTTCCTTCACTTAGTGCCCACCTCCGAACCGATTTCAGTGGTTTTTTGAGTATTAATCTGTTTTCGCTGAGTCATTGTCATTTTTGTCGAGTCATGCCCATGAATGACTTCTGCCGTCATCCTTTAGTGTTTCCTTCACTTAGTGCCCACGTCCGAACCCATTGCAGTAGTTATTGAGTGCTTATATTTTTCGCGGGGTCATTGTCATGACGTACTACATGACACGCATGTTATGACCTATCATTTATGTTTGTCATACACTGTTGTCACACTGTGCCAATTTTGGTACATACCAAGTTAACGAAATGACCATGAGAGCACAAAGACGTAGGCGGATAGATAGATAGATAGATAGATAGATAGATAGATAGATAGATAGATAGATAGATAGATAGATAGATAGATAGATAGATAGATAGATAGATAGATAGATAGATAGATAGATAGATAGATAGATAGATAGATAGATAGATAGATAGATAGATAGATACTGTCATAGTAGCAAATGCTCGCCAAGAAATGCTTCGCATTTAATAACTTCACCTACCTTTGACGAGCTCATAGCTTCACCGGTTTTGCCCGTAGTCACTTTTGACGGCGGCTTGCTTCATTCGGCAAGGAAAAGACGGGCAGCTGCGGCTCGTTGGCGTTTGCACGGTATCCTTGCACACATCACTTAAATGGCACGACTAGTTGTCGCTTCACAAAGCAGCAGCACAACCACACAGCGACTGCAACGTTGAGCGCACACATCACACACCGAGGTATAGCGCAGGCACGGCGTGCCTCGAACACAAAAAAAAGGACGCGTTTCGAAGGCCGCGGCTCGTCGCCTGCTGCTGGCCGACTACTAAAAGTGACGCGCCTGACGTCACGCGGAAAAGCAAGCATTATTCCAGCGATATGTTGGCTGTGCGCACGTACACTGCGCACTGCGCATTCCGCGGTTTTCACGGAACGGATGCCGCACGAAAACCCTCGCCGCGAACCACTCGACCCGGAAAACATGCGAGCGTATTCCGAAACCACGGCGTCCGCTGCGTAGATCAGTGCCTTGTCAAGCCCCCTTTTTATGTCATCGGAGCGTCAGTGCGAAAAGAAATCACGAGAGCATTATTTTACGTGCCGTTCTGCACATCGACAAGATGTAAGAGTCGTGAGGTATCATTCCATCGTTTCCCCACTGCCGGCGAGCAATATATGTATGCGCCCACAAACTGCGGATCGGCAAGTCCACGGTGGCGACGACAGTTGTATCTTTGCGGCATATTCAGCCAGATGACTACGTTTTGCCAGGTAAGGGAATTAACATGGTTTCATGCTTTTCCGTGAGGCCAGAGCGCTTTAGATAAATTGATGTGCAGTTACGGTTCCTAATTATTTTCCTTCGCACGGTCGCCTATATAGATATCGCTCCGGTAAAAAATATGCAATCATTTTGCCTTTTAACGTGAATCCAGAGTTGTCGCTAGCTTGGCGTGCTTTCGCACTGAGACAGTTAGCGACCTTTAATGGAATCAGTCCTGCTATTTAGCGTACAACTCGCTCCGCTATTAGTGCGTGTGCGAATCTCGGAACATGTTTCAGCTTTAGTAAATCTTGGATTATGCGACAAGAGTAGCATTAATGAATAACATACATCCTTAAAACGGTTTTCAGTATTTCTTTTCATGTTCTTGGTCTCACTGTTAGCAAACCTCGCTAACTGTATGTGTCATGCAGACGATGGCATACGAAGAATGGCATGCGACGGGCGGTTCGGACGCAGTCCACTATACACAGGTGACTCGCATTTGAGCGCTCCTAGTGATTGCACGGTTGCTTCGAGCAGAGAACAGGAAAATGCTGGAAATCAACATCGTTATACTCTCCTGATTAGTGCACAACATACGAGCGACGCCGTGGTAACATGGCGCAGCTCCACCACCACTTCCCCCGCCGAGCATGACTTTAGCGGCTGCTTCTTTTTTTCGAAGGCGCAGACACATTTCGTCTCGAAGCAGCTCCGGCCAGGTAGATCGGCAAACCCGTTCCTAACAAGACACACTACGAGGTTAAGTTATGCAAAGGCTAAGGAAATAAAAAAAATACTTTAAACTCGGACTGAACATAAATACCGAGATCATAATAATCATCAGCCTATATTTATGTCCACTGCAGGACGAAGGCCTTGCGATCTCCAATTACCCCTGTCTTGTGCCAGCTGATTCCTACTTGCGCCTGGAAATTTCCTAACTTGGTCAATCTAGGTCTTATCTAGGTCAATTAGTCACAGGGGACTCTGATCATGAGAAGGAAATTTACAGATGATTAAAAGTGGGTTGGAGTGCATACGGTAGGCATTGCCAAATCCTGACTGGGAGCTTATCACTGTCGTTGGAAAGAAAAGTGTACAATAATTATATTCTACCGGTGCTAACATATGGAGCAGAAACTTGGAGATTAACAAAGAAGCTCGAGAACAAGTTAAGGACCGCACAAAGAGCAATGGAACGAAAAATCTTAGGCCTAACGTTAAGAGTGTGAGTTAACGGTGTGAATCAGAGAGCAAACGGTGATAGCCGACAGTCTAGTTGACTTTAAGAGGAAAAAATGGAGCTGGGCAGGCCATGTAATGAGTATGTTGGATGACCGGTGGATCATTAGAGTTACAGAATGAATACCAAGAGAAGGGAAGCGCAGTCGAGGACGGCAGAAAACTAGGTGAAGTGATGAAGTTCGGAATACCGAGATACTGTTTGCCAAATAGCAGTATGGATTAAATTAGTTCAAGTTTATTCATCAATGATTTCACTTTTACAAAGAAGTGTATACCTAATTAATACTACACCGGGAGTCCCAAAGTCAGAAACTGTCAGGGGGACTCCCATACATGAACAAAATGAAACAAAAAACGAAATAAGATCTAGCATTGGTTACGGTGATTTTACAAACAATATGAAAAAAAAATAAGGAATAGTGCGAAAAACAAGAATATAAGGCTGTTTAATACGACAAAAAATGGCAAAGAAAAATTCCGCAATAAACAAGAAATGCAAGTTTACAGTACAATAAAAATGGGAGTAATATAACATGTAGTATTATAGCTACGTCAATTATTATTATTACAATCGCAAATGTCAGTTGTTAGGATGAAGAGAGTTGCATAAAATATTTCTTAACTTGGTTCTTGAATATATGCTCTCTGGGTGATGATTTAATGATATGTGGAATAGAATTCCACAGTTTGATTCCCGCAAATGTGGTAGTGAACTTTCCATAGTTTGTGCGCACTTTAGGTAAAAGGCGGTTATCGAGTTCAGAGAACCTAGTGACGTTAGTATTTACAAAAGTTTCAATGGAAAAGCCATCTATATGTGCAATATTACGAAATAACTTACATCACGATTGTTAACTTAAACTGAACGAGCTGATGAAGAGGATGGATGTTTAAACTGCAATTAAGTGGCGTTGCATTGGATAGGAAATGGCTGAAAGTCATGAGACGAAGCACGTGATTTTGCAGGCGTTGAAGTTGACTGAGGTGTGCGATGTGTTGCCCTAGGCTGATATGCAGTAAGATAAATGGCTGTGAATGGTGTGCATGATAAACGGAATGGACAATGTGAACGGACAGGCGACTGCGCATGAAGATTGAATTTCAGGTGTCTGTCTAAAACTACGCCTAGAAACCTGTGCTATCAGATATTGGTATTAAATTGTTGTCGAGACACACAGATATAGATTTCAAAATTAGTGTCGGCAAGGAATGAAAAACCATAAAAACCGTTTTTAGCGGATTGATGCACATTATGTTCTTTCGACACCAGGAAGTTATGTTATGCAGAGCAACGTTAACATTTCGCTGTAGCTCGTCGACAATATTAGCGCAGGTAAAAATAGTCGTGTCGTCTGCATATAATATACAGTTGGTAGTGGTCAGGACGTTAGGCAGGTCGTTAATAAATGGTAGAAACAGTAGTGGGCCCATGATCGAGCCCTGATGAACGCCTTGATATATGTTCTTAGCAGATGAGAGTTTGCCGTCAATCTGAACAACTTGAGTACGATTGGTTAGGTAGCTAAAAATAAACTGAAGTGGCGGGCCACTTATGCAGTAAGATTCAAGTTTATGTATAAGAATTTGGTGATTAATGGTGTCAAAAGCTTTTGTTAAATCTATAAATACACTTCCTACCAGCAAAAATTAAAATTAATTAAATTATGGGGTTTCACGTGCCAGAACCACGATCTGATTATGAGGCACGCCGTAGTGGGGGACTCCGGAAATTTGGACCATCATCATCATCATTTAATAACCCTTAAAGGCCCCTTTCAGGGTATTACATAAGGGGGGGGGCAAAAACAGAAATACAGAGCAGTCATGATATCAAAAAATTGTATGAACGCTAAATATAGGAAAAAAAGAAAAATAAATATACATATACAGATATATATATACAGGGTGTTTCAGCGAACACTTTCAAAATTTATTTAAGGGTGCCTGTGGCAGATGGCCTAATTCTAGTTAATGAGCTGGTCTACTCGAAGAGGCGGACATTACTTGCTCAAAAAATTGAAATGCATAATCGACTAATTAACAAACATTCACTAATTGAATTTCTAACTAATTACCTGATAGCCCATATTGTAATTTACGAATTGTAGTCGTGGAGTTCGCAAGGCGGATCCACTTGGAATTAATTCTCAGGATGACACCAGTTTCGAGATATCAATTCCCGAACTTTGCGGAGAAATGCATTGTCGTTCCAGTTAATTTTGTGCTTCAATGCATAAAGCGACGTTTTGTTAAGAATCTAACTGGAATCTAACCTGTTAGTAAGAAAACAATGGATCCATGATAATATTAAAGGGTCAAGGCTGAGGCAAGAAAGCTTGGTCAATAGTCGACGATGGGATACACGATCAAATGCTTTTGAAAAGTCGAGGTAGATAAGGTCTGTTTGGAAGCCGGAGTCCAGATTGAGGTGAGTGTCTGTGGTGAACTCGAAAAGCTGTGTTTCACATGAAAGACCTCGCCGGAAACCATGCTGATTAGGAAAGAAAAACGAGTGATTATCCAGATGGGAGGCTAAGTGGGAGTATATAACATGCTCTAAGAGTTTGCAAGCTATGCATGTCAGAGAGATGGGGCGATAATTCGATGGATCTGAACGGCTGCCAGATTTGTGTATGGGAATGACATGGCTGATCTTCCAGTCTTCGGGAATCGAGCTGGTGGAAATGGATTGACCAAAAATAAATTGTAATATGGCACTGGAAATTGATTTAGTTCCTTTTAGGAGTTTTACAGGTATGTTATCAGGGCCAGGAGTACTTGAAGTCTTCAGGTTATCGATAAGTTTGGCTATACCTTCTGCTGTAATTGTTATGGGTGGCATCTGCGTGAAGTTGAGGAGAGGTAAGGGAGGTAATACTTGGTTAGGTTCTTGAGTGAAAATTGAACAAAAATAAGAATTCATGGCATCGCTGCGTTGATGAACAGGAACTTGGGAGCCATCTGGGTTGAGTAGGGTGATGTGTTGTGAGGGAGCAGATTTGTTTGTTAGTATATTCCAGAACTTTCGGGGGTTAACGCGAAGGATATTCAACAGATCCTGGTGATAAAATTTACGCTTTGTTTGTTTTAAAAGACAGGTGTACTCGCGCAAAGCCTTGAAGTAATTGTCCCACTTTTGTGAAGAGTTCACTTTTTTGCCTTCGAGGAACACACGTTTCTTTTTCGTTGAAAGCTTACGTAATGTGTTTGAAAACCAAGGTTTATCAGAATTTCCGCGAATGCGCATGAGAGGCACGTACTTTTCCATCAGCGATATGATCTGTTGTTTGTACGACAGCCAGTTCTGTTCGACGGTTCTTGATTTGGCTATCCTAGTGAAGTGCTGAAGAAACGCAGCGAGTTCAACGTTGATTTGGTTGAAGTTAGCTCGGTTGTAGTCCCGGATATATTTCGTTAAAGGCAGAGAGTTCGGTACCATAATTGAAAGCGAGAATAACAGTATTTTATGGTCACTTATTCCATCCATTATTTGCATTTGAGTAATTAACTTAGGATCGGAAGTCAGTACTAGGTCCAGAACGTTGTTTCCGCGAGTTGGCATGGTGACAACTTGGGTGAAGTTGAACAGTAGAGTTAGATCAAGAAATTGATTAGACAAACGTGAGCTAGTAGCAAGAATGTTCCGTGAGCTACTAGCAAGAACCACCTGAGGTTCTTTAACGTGCACCTATATCTAAGTACACGGGTGTTTTCGCATTTCGCCCCCATCGAAATGCGGCCGCCGTGGCCGAGATTCGATCCCGCAACCTCGTGCTCAGCAGCCCAACAGCATCCAACCAGCAAGCCTTGTTCAATTACCTTCTTGACTTTATCGGTGAAGGTTAGAAGCGCAAGCTCGGTTGAGCAACCCTGCCGAAATCCATACTGTTTAGGTGATATAAAGTAGATTAAATTTTGCTAGATAGGATGATAAACGTGTATGAACTAGTCGTTCAATTATTTTACTGAAAAATGAAAGAATACAAATAGGCCTGTAGTTATTCAGAAATTCGCGATCGCCTTTTTTGTAAACATGTATTATTTTACCAACTTTCAGAGAATTGGGAAATATGCCTGCTTTAAACATTTTGTTAATAATATCTGCTATGATAGGAGACAGTTCATTAGAAACTAACTTGATACGAGAGGGGTGAACAGAGTCTAGGCCAGGTCCAGTAGACCTAAGCGAAGATATAACATGAAGTACTTGCTTTGCACTGATAGCTCGTAAGTAGAAAGAGTGAAGATGACGAGGCAATGTCGGTAATGAGGGATCTGCTTGAGAATCGCAACTACTACTAAAATACTCACTGAAAGAATTCGCGATATCAGCGGGATGACAGTATGTTTGTGTGTCAGTTTTTATTTTCGTTAAATGCTCACGACATTTATTATTTAAGAATTCGTTGATAACCTGCCAGTTGTGCCTCGTATTATTGCCATTATTCAAAATCTTGCTCTGAAAGTAATCTCGTGTGGTACATTTCAGTGAGGCTGCAAGTGTGGTAGAATATTTCTTGAAACGAGATTTAAGTTCACAGTTAAATGGCTCACAAATTACCCTTTTGTGGGGCCGATGTTTCTTGAAGATACATCGAAATAGCGCCCTCGTGACCCAAGGTTTTCGAGGGGAACTAAAAAAAACGAGTTATGATAAATGTAGTAGTGCATTCGTGAATACAGCGAGTACCTTCAGCCAAACGCAACTGATGAGCCTTTTCAGGGCATGATTCACATAATACGGCGGTCCAGTCATTTGACTGTATCATAGAAATAAATTTTTGGGAGCCAAAATATACTTTCTCCTTTTTTTCAGACGATTTAGAATTTTATGTACCTAAAGTCAGGAATATAGGGTAGTGGTCGGTTATGCTGTGCTCGATGACTCCTGCTGTATAATCTGTACTAAAGTTGGTTAATATGTGATCAATTAATGTATTAGATCCTGCCATGTCACATCTAGTTGGAGTAGTAATTAAAGAAGCAAGGCCGTAGCTAAGAAAACACCCGAGATAATCGGAACATGTTGGAATATTAGGGTCGATAATGTTTATGTTGATGTCTCCGCAGATAATGACATGTTTGTTTTCGTTAATAACAGTGTGCAACAACTTTTCAAACAGTAGACAGAACTCGGAGTATGACGATGATGGTGAGCGATAAATGCACGCTAACACTGTGTTCCGGCCATCAATTGAAAAAATACTCTGATCCAATTCTAACCATATAGCCTCGCAGAGCAAATTATAAAATGCAAGATCATTGCGGCGTTTGTATGGCAATGATGATTTAATAAATATTGCAGATTCGCCGCCACTTGGCGTAGCACGATAGCAGTATTCTGCATTGTACTCTGGTAGCGAATATAAATTTATATCGTCCAGTGACAGCCATGTCTCAGATAGACAGATAAAAGAGAAGTTATGATTAATAACAGAAAGATATGCAATGAGGCTGTCATAGTTTTTTCGTAGACTACGATTATTAAAATGTATCAGCGATAACTTGGGACTTTCATCACTGAAATATTTTTTTTTAGATCCAGACAAGAAAACATGCTTGCGAATGTTTAAGATACGCAGCCGCAAACGCTAGCAAGCTAGGTGAAAACAGCAAGATCGCTCGCACTAGTGATACGGTAGACACGGCTGTCATCTGTCCTTCTGGCCTTGATTACGCAGTGGTCTGTCCAGAGGTGTTTCCAGCCTCTTGCTTTTTTCAGTTCAAGAGCTTGTGCCTTGTACCTAAGTACAAATTAGATTAGGTTAGATCCGAGCATCAGCCACGCGAACGTTTATCAAGTTCATGCCTTACACGAAATGTCAGGTGGTCTGATGATACACGTACAATTAATCATTACGCGCTGTCGACCTATAACGCGAATGATCAACGGCGTCGTAGAATCACGGGCACCGGCACGTCGATAAAAAATGCCCACGCATTAGCAGACGACCGTTCGGCACTCTCGCTGGCACACATAAACGCCTGATCTTCGCAACAAGTTATCAAAAGCAATAATTTACAAACACACGCTTTCGCTAAATTGCGAGCGCGTCTAATGCGGTACTCGTCTAGATTTCTGCACTGAAAAGGAAGTGGATGCCGTGGCAGTATTTCTTAATTGTAGTTGTACGTCAGCGTGCCACAGATGGACATGTTCTATCGCGATGGGAAGAAACGCGAATAGCGGAGCGCGTGGCCGAAGTATAAATGAAGGTACAGTGCGCGCCGTCCAGTCATCACCTTTTACAGGTGCGCAGGTCCGGTTTGATTGCGCGGTGCGATGATGCGCCCCCTATATTGCGATATTTTTGTTTCTATTCTACTTCTGTTTTACTTTAAAACGAGAAAGTGACGGCGCAGTAATGATAACAGCGCAAACTCTACAAACAGAAGCAAAACTATCGCAGTATATATAGGGGATGTATCATCGCACAGCGCAATCAAACCGGACATGCGCGTCTGTCAATGGTGATGACTGGACGGCGTGCACTATACCTTCATTTATGCTTCGGCCACGCGCTCAGCTGTTCGCGTTTCTTTCCATCGCGAAAGTACTTCTCCGATTTCTCCACTGTACAAGAACATTCAGCGCGATTGACACTGATATCAGGAAAAACATCTCGGAAACCCAGTGCTACAGTATGCGGCTATGCTTGCATGACAGAGGTTTGCAAGTATAGGCTAACGATTGTGATTCCGTCGTTTTTTTTTTCTTCTTTTACGCCAACGACCACAAAGTGCTTGGTTAACACGAGAAATTCGCCTTCAACGTGAGGCGGCAACTTGAGACGGCAATAGGTCAAGCTGAGCACTGAAGCTTATTTGTTTAGATCCAAGTTTTTGCCACGTATGTTAGTACCGGTAGAATGCAATGATTGCACACTTTTCGTTTCAAGCATAGCGGTAGATCCTGCCTGTCCTGATGGGCAATGCATTCCGTATGCGCTCCAACTCATATTTATTCTGTGTGAATTTATCATGATTATAGGGTCCCCTGTGAGTAATTGGCCTAAATAAACATATACTCTTGCACAGATCGCTGACTACCATTTACTAATCACAGGCAGTATGTAGATTGTATACAACCGTAAGAATATCAGAAGGTAAAATTGACAAGAAGTCTTTAGGTAATTCGTAGACTTTCAGCGTCCATTTTTAAGGATTGTTGCATGAACAGCAGCGCCAGATAGGCCCGTCTCCTTCCGCTGGCCGGTTATCACTCAAGTTTAACATTCCTCAAGTTAGAGCGAACTGCAGGGGTGACTGGCCACACTGTATTTTTTTTGTAGTTGGTTTGTTTTAGATTTGTCATCTTGATCTTTCTTTCCCTTTTGCTTCCCTACTTCCTATCTTCCATTTATACGCTTCTGTCCCCTCCTTTCTGAGAAGAACAGGCAGGCGTGGTGCCCCTTGTGGTGGCCAGTTGCCAGCCTGCTCCTTGCTTTTCCTTTCTCCTCTTTCATGTGTATATTTGTTTTCACACATAATAATAATAATAATAATAATAATAATAATAATAATAATAATAATAATAATAATAATAATAATAATAATAATAATAATAATAATAATAATAATAATAATTCGCACAGTGGTAGCATTCTGAAGTTGGTTGAATTTACTACCACGTTTGCGAGCATTACTTGCCTGTTTCGTTCACAATAAAGACGAAATCCCCGTTGACTGCGACGACGCAACAACAGCAACAACAACAAAAATTGAACGGTGACGGCATTTGTCACCGTTATATGGTCACCTTAAAACTGCCACCCGTCGTGGTTGCCTAGTGGCTATGGTGTTGGGCTGCTAAGCACGAGGTCACGGGATCGGATCCCGGCCACGGCGGCCGCCTTTCGATGGGGGCGAAATGCGAAAACACCCGTTTACTTAGATTTAGGTGCACGTTAAAGAACTCCGGGTGGTCCAAATTATTCTGGAGTTCCCCACTACGTCGTGCCTCATAATCAGATCGTGATTTTGGCACGTAAAACCCCGTAATTTAACCTTAAAACGGCCGTTGCTGAACACCACGGTGCGACGTACAGTGCAGGCATTCGCATTCATTAAAACGCCTGAAATTGTGAAGATAGATTTACCGTAGCACAAAAAAAAAATGCGCGATAAGATGGATAAAACACACACTAGCTTGCAATAATGTTTATTAATGTACGCTTTTGTATATATCGGTATACCGTCATACAAGGGAAAGCTTTGGTCGGGCTTTGCTTTTCCGTTCAGCACTCCATCAAAGTTAATGACGTAGCTTACAAAAAGAACTTATGTTGCAACGCTAATATGAAGCTGTAGCTGCTTCTTTGAAACATGGCTAATTACCAGTTTTGACAGTCGCGATCATTAATTACCGACAGGGAGTATTATGTGCAGGTGTGCTTAACTTCAGCAACTAATTATGAATGAGATACAAAAAAAAACACCGTATCTAGAGGGAGGAAAAAAATACATCGAGTGTTTATGTAAGTTCTATGCAAACTCGCGCGGGGTTTCCGAGTAGCCGAACTGCATTTCAACGTTTTTTTTTTCTTATCTGTTTTATATTTTTAAGCTCTGGCACACAAGGATTAAAACGAAATTTCGCAGCTTTATTATGATTTTTTAAAGAAGGCAGTGCTCAAGCAATTGCGAACAAGTCGTCCGTTTGTAATATTTCGCAATGACATCTTGCAGCGTTCATCCTTCCGTAACAGGTGTATCTTCAGGCGTGTGATGAATGGCACCATTATTTGAGCAGACGTAGGAGATGCATATGAGGCAGATTGCCGGCATGTGTAATGTAATCAATGTAATTTCGCTGAGAAATAAATTCTGCGGGTGTTAGGTAACAGATTGGAGTTCTTCGCATGAGCAACAACGCCTTGAGAGTGGTTAAATGAATAATTCTATAATGTATTGCGAAAACAAACATTGTCCGAATCGCAGCGGGCAGCACGAAAATGCAGTTTCACACAATGCTTCTGTGTGAAGACAAAATAAATTTAGCTTCGCTAAGTAAGATAAAGAAATGTATTCTAGGGTTTTCCGTGACAAAAATATGACCTGATTATGAGGCATGCCGCCGTGAGGAACTGCGGTAATAATTTTCACCACCTGGGCTGCATTTACCGTGTACTCAATGCATGGCACACAAGTGTCTTATTTTCTTTTTTAAATTCCGCCTCTATCGCAGTGCGCTGCCGTTGCCGGCATCAAACCCGCGACTTCGTTCTCAGTATAGCACAAAGCCATAACCACTGAGCTACCGTGGCGGGGAACTAGTATAACTTCGCTAACGTCGGTGGCCTTTGAATAAGTAGAAGAGGTGCGCATACTTACAGCTCGTGAGTTAACGATTCATCCGTTGTCCGAGAAAAGGGACTTACTTTCACATAACGAAAATCGGCATCCTTTTCTTTGTTTCTAGAAGCTCACTTGTGTTGCAGGAGGTAGTCTTCGACCTCAATCAGCGGTGTCAGCAAACCCGGCATTAGTGAAAGATACAGCCTCCATGCATGGACAAGACGGACAAGACACACGTAGCGCATCAGAGCTTTCGGCCTTGTCTCTTAGGCGCTTTTGCACGCCTGCAATGCTGAACGAACTAGCCCAACTAGATGTGTTTCCCGTATAGCTTATGCTCTCTACCGTTCTCGAAAACTTGCATAAACGTGCTGTAAAAGCAGAGACGTGTCAACATAATCACGTCCCCTTGATTACTAGCGCATCACAGCAAACGTCGCAATTGAATTGCTAAGTGACGGAGCATTGGTAATGGACGAAACGAGAACACGAGGCAGGGACAACTCTCCGCAGTGGCGTTACGGGCTACACGAGGTTTTATGTTTCACTTTAGTTATTAAATAGAAGACATTGTATCGGTTACGCTATGTGAGATAGTATAGACATTTTACACGTGCTTTTCTGGCAAATGACATTCAACACAAGAAAGATAAACGCGATTTGTGTGACGGCGCCAACAAGCGAACAAAATTGGTGAGATATGATTCTCATGGAATGTGCGCTCACCAAGTAGCGCTCGAGTTTAGTGAACATTGCAAAATTTATTGTTGACTTTTCGCTTGTTCTTACTCTGTGTAGGACGTCTGGCAAGGAGTGGAGTCGATGGCAGAACACTTCAAACTTTCTCGAAAGTGCGGTGACGACCTAATTTCAAATGTAACACGTGACAACTTCCGTGGCGTAAGACCTTTCCATGAAAATGCACAGCGTCTATATCGATGCAAATGCTAACTTACTACGGGAAAAAGGCCAAGAAGTCAGCGGCTTTAGAATGATTCGTGTCAGAACAAAACACCGTTTTCAGTAGCAAAGATCTAGCGCCATGCGCGTCGCTGGCGTGGAAATCAATGAGATCGGTACTGCTGTTTCTCAAACCGACCGGTATCTTCGACTGTATATGGACTCTACCTGCTTCTACTAGTATTCGTGCAACGAGTGATCTCTCTCTTGCCGTCTTTCTTTCTTTTCGTCCCCTTTAACCCCCACCCCCAGTGTCGGGTAGTAAACCGAGCGTGCTTCTGAATAAACACCAGCCTCTCCTCGCTCCTATATCTCTCTGTTTGCACGGTAAGTAATGACAGGAAAAGGAAGAAGCTGACATCCACCCGAATATATAGCACGAAGCTACAGAGGAAACCCACACTTGTTTCTCAGAAAGAACGCTTTGCAGTTCAAGAAAAATTCGTCCTTGTCCGCGGATAGAAGCCGGTGCCACCGCCTTTCCGAGGTGGTCGCTCTGCCATCTGAGCTAACCAGGAGGCGATAAAGTCGCAGCGCCAGGTGAATTAATCGACAACCCGAAGCCCAGGCGCATTGAATACGGCAAATAAGTTCGGCGGAAGCCCGTAAGCTGGAGCAAAGCTCATGCCCCTTGCGGGCTTCAGCAGAGCTGATTTGCCACGCGTTTATTGACAGCATCAATAAAAAAAAAAGAGAGAGAGAGAAAAGCCCTGGAGTAGATATGATGTTCTACATCCACTGCCATGACCATGAGTGTTGGCACTGGCTAACACTGCCAGGGTCAGTTATAGGAATAAAGAGCCCCGGAAAGTGGATGGGAAAACGGCGCTGTGGTAGCTCAGTTGGTAGGAGCATTGAACGCGTAATGCAAAGCCGTAGATTCGTATCCTGCTTGCGGCCGGTTTTTTTTTTTTTCAAAGACTGTCATTTCCACTTATTTTATAATCTCTTTAATGTAAGCAAGAACTACAAGTCATTTCCTCTATGCTGTCCTTGGTGTAATTGTCTGTTGGCGTCTTATGATATCACTATATATATATATATATATATATATATATATATATATATATATATATGTGTGTGTGTGTGTGTGTGTGTGTGTGTGTGTGTGTGTGTGTGTGTGTGTGTGTGTGTGTGTGTGTGTGTGTGTGGTTGAATGATAGGACCCGCGAAACGAAGACATTTTATGTATTGACATTTTCGAAACGAAGACATTTTATGTATTTGACATTTTGGAAAAATTAAATATTTGCGTTTCGTCAAATCTATCATTCAAGCACCTGCAATCACTGGATCCAAGAAATGTCATCGAGCGGAAGCTAAATTTCTCTGTGGAGCCGCTGAAGAAGACAAAGAAATAATTACAAGCACTACATTATGGTAATTCGGCTCAGTGTATAAAATGTTTAAAGATTATACGTCTTCTTGCCTCAAACTACGGCTATTAGTGGCAGAGATGGTGCGTGACAGAAAGCCAGAATGAAAGCAACCTCTCCTGTTACGTCAGGTCAATAATAAAAAAAGAGAGCCTTGCCGGTACCTGTCTCTCCCCTCCCATTATCTTGGGTTTTAAAGACAATATTGAAACACTGAAAGCGCCTGCGTATTCATAAATTATGGACGCCTTTCTAACTGTTTTAGTTTTTATTAGTTATTACAGTTAGCACGAGTTAAGTCGTAAGCTCGGTTTGAGCGGTGAATTAAGTTTTATGCGTGAGTGTCAAATGACCCATTGAGCGAAATGCAGCTCCACTAACGTGAAACCTGGGGAGGTGCGAAGCATGCAGGTGATGCACCGGTAATGGGCGCATACTGCCTTAAGCAATGGCTCATAACCCCGTAAACGCGGCCTCCCCATTACGACGACGGAAAAGCGAAATTCTACGCTGGAATGATGAGCGGCAACCCAGCCAGCTGTGGAAGACGACGACGCCGACGAAGGCGGGAGCTCTCGGCACGCGCTCGGCGCGAGCGCGTGCCGCCTGCTTACAGTGACGACGACGACAGGAGACGCTGACAGCCCGAGCGCATAAGGTGCTTCGCACCTAAAAACGACGCCCACGGAAACAGCTGCCTTTCTACGAAGCGCCCGGTTTCTCTGTCTCCATACAACCCGTTTTCGTTTACCACGACCGTTTTCCCTGCTTTGCTCATGTATGACTCCTTTGTTTAGCTAACTCAAATTACTGACAAAATAAGTCAACCTTTTAACAGCACTTCGGGATTCTTCTTTGGCATTCCGCATTATATTTTTTACTTGTTTTCAATTGCTCAACATTTAATTGTATCGGCAAAATATTCCTAATGTGCATTAAGAAAGGCGCGGTAAGTTCAGTAGTCGAAGATTTGTAGTACGCATCCCCGAACATTCGGGGCACTAAAACACGAGTCAGGCAAGGGGATCAAAAGAAGAAAGAAAACCGATTAAAAGTGTCGCTTGCTAACCAAGCACTGCAATATCCGGTTAGAGCTAACCAGCATGGAAGAGGTGTTGGCTGTTACACTGTTTGCGAGTGTTCAGCTGCTTTTAACACGCACTCATGTTAAAAGCAATACCTTTCAGTAAATGCAGCTTCAAATATCGCCACTCTGGGCTGTTCTTGTTTTCTATGTTTGTCTGTCTTGCGCTCTCTTGAGAATAGTTGCAGGCACACGCGTGGTATTCCAATCCCACAGAGGCTTTGCGTCATTTTTACGCTCGGTACACCAAAAAGTAATCTCGAAATGTTCTAACTAACCATTCTTGTAAAGTTTCTAGTTCAGGGGCATAGCTGCTAACGAGCAGGCTTAACAATGGGCAGGTATGACAAGCCTGCTAACGAGCAGGCTTGTCATGATAGTGTGTCTGAATAAGTAAACGAGTTAGGAACTTTCTCCACGTGAATGGCGCAAACCTGAGCTTCACAACGAGAAAGTGGAACTTATTTTAGGGATGAGTATGAATCGTACTTTCTGCTACGAAGAGGTTCCAGATGCTGGTGTACTCTAGGGATATTTCATGTGTGACTAAACCATGGAGGAAGGAAACCCCAGGAGAGGCCCTGGCCAGCACGGACGTATTGGAGAAGGTGTGGCGGAAGTCACGTGCTGTTTTTCGCAAAGGACCACTGGGACGGGTGCCCCAAATGTCAACGTTGCCATGGCAACCGCGCTCCTGAAGCTTTCGCTGCTGCTCTCGGTCTCTGAAAAGTGAGAAGATTTTCCCGTCGGTGTCTTTCCCGCAGCACCTTTTGTTCGCGGGAAAAGCTGACTTTGGAGTTTGGTGTGTAAGCTTGAAAGTTGTGTTTTGGGTCTGTGAGTGTGAGTGTCGGCCAGCAACAGATACACTCAAGCAATCACGGCGCAGGTCTTCGTTGTCTTCCTCAACGTGCCACGGAAAAACACAGGAGCGCGTCTACTTCACTAAAACTGCTACAGAAGCTTTGTAGGCTTTGTTTTGACGCGCGTCAGGAGCACACACTTCCGCGGCTCGTAACAATGCAAGTTCAAAGTTCGCGCCCATCTGCTCTGGTGAGCTGCAGAACCCCTGATTGGAGGCGCAAATAGAGGTGGCACACCAACATGGCTGCACTTCCGGCTTCAAAAAAGTGACGTCAGGGCCTCTCCTGTTTTGTTTCCTTCCTCCATGGACTAAACGGACGCTCGCGAGCTACACGAGGCTTTCTTCACGCCCACCTTCAACTAGCAGCTTGAGTTTTGGTCAGGCTGTCACTGTTCGTTCTGATCTAAACATACGCAATGTTGTGCTAGCTTTTGCCAAACTAGGGAGTTCTCCTTTTTTTTCACGAACTTGTATAGGCGTTGTTACCTGGAACTAGAAGCGTTTCATAGCAGGAGTGACAAGTAGTCATATTGTCGTGATAACAAAAATCGAGCGTCTCGTTTTCCCTTCTTCTTTCATTGAACTAGTGAAAATGTATTAGACGACACTAAGCTCTGAAATTCCCATGACAACATGCTATAGTTAAAGCAGATTGGTAGAACAAGAGACGTCTCTGTATGGAGCGAGCATTCTGACTCAGTATCTTTGTCGAAACGTTGCGTCTAGGCCGGACCACGTCTTTGTTCCACGACCGTTGATCCTTTCAAGTCTCCATCATGGGGACTTCTGTCTTCCTTCCCCAAAGCAGAGGAGGATGACTGTGGGGATTTCGAAACACGTGCTCCCTAGCTCAGCTTTGACTTAACCACTGAGGCATAGTCTGCTGTCAAGCTGCATAAGGAACTTCGGACAAACATCCCCGTTACAGGTGGTGTACGTGTGCGTTTCTCTTCGCCACCCTCGAACTTCCTAGCGGCGCGCCACCCCTTAGCAATGGCTGATCCGGACCCATCGCGAGCTGCTTCCGTACCCAGCACTTTCGTTAATTGTAACGGGGCTGTTTTCCTGTTAAGGGTCCTTCATGCAGCTGGACAGCAGGCTGCCTCAACCGGTAAGCGACTGAACACACGTCGTCGTTGTTCTTGTTGTCACTATTGTTTGAAATTGTGGCTCTCAAATACACAGGGGGGGGGGGGGAGTGAACCCACACTACAGGTAATGAAAAGTAAACACACACATACGCCGAAAAACAAGCAAACAAAAAGGAAGCATTGCCTAACAGGACAACTTAATTTTGATTAAACATTTTTAACTCACCACAGTCGGGGCCTCTAGCAGCACAACCTTCCGGACGATTCAATGCACTTATACAAGGCTGCTGTATATTGAACCTGTGGCTGGTACCCAACTGACGCGCACCTAAGGACAATAGGATTGATGTCGATAAATTTAAGACCTATGGATTGCTTAAGCCTAAGCGATTCGTGCGAAGGCCCGAAACGTCTACAGACATTACAGTGCACGTTTTCCCGTGATGTTTTCTCCTGGTATGGTTAAAACAGCACTAAATTGAGAACCTGCCTCTCCGTAGGCCTCTGCGCATACCTACTCATGCCCTTCATGAGGAGGCACTTCGTTAGAGAATAATACTCGGTAAGTTAGAGCGAGGAGTTGCAGCAATACGCCCATGCTTTAATTATAACGCGTCTCATCGCAGGTCACGTCGAAGCGCCGAAAACTACGGCGGCAACACTTTGTGGAGCTCTTGCGGCATTCAGTGCTCGCATACTTCCCCATCGTTCTGTGCTACACGCTATTGAGAGAGATCGAGAGCAGGGACATTGCGGTGCGCGAAATTGAAATTGTGTGTGTGTGCGTGGGGGGGGGGGGGGGGGGGGGGCGTAGTTTAGTGTCCCAAAGCTACACAGTGAGTGTTGAGAAACACTCCACTGGAGCGCTCCCGATTAGCTTTGAACGCCTGCAGCTCTTTAACGCGCCTCCACAGCACGGCATACGTGAGCGCTTTGGCGTTCCGCCTCCATCGGAATGCGGGCGCCGTGTCTGGGAATTTCAACCGCGACTTCGCTCTCAGTAGCAGGACGTTATATAGTCACTGAACCACTGCGCAGATGGGTGAGCGTAAAATGGTTAGACAGACTTGGGATAGTGGTTAGACTTCTCCAAGCTTAATACTACCTCGCCAAGGCGCATGCTTTGAATCGAACGCCCGCTGTTGCTCTTTGGGTTCGTTTTTGCCTCAAGAATAGCATGACCCATCCCAGTATCTCTAGAGCTTTGGCGCCCTGCTGCTCCGATAAGATCGGAGATTGCGCGATATCCTGACCTGAGAGCTCTATTCCCATAAGATCGGATGGAAAAAAAAAAAAAAAAAAACACGCGTGCTTGAATTAGGCGCACGTTAGCAGAAATAAAGGTGGTTCAACACACTGCCGCTTTCTTCCCTATTCCCCCTACTATGGTGTCTATCGTAGCAGAAACTTCCTCTTGGATGGCCAATCAATCACTCAATCATATGTCAACCGATCTTGAAACTTCGGCCCGGCAGCAACTACCGGATGCTTGAACTCTAAGCCCAGAGCAAAGGGACGGGGATAGGAGAGGCTTCTCGCCGGGCGGCAGCAAAGAGAACACGAATTTCATGTTCTTTTGCTTCGCCGGAGTGGCAGCCTCAGCCACGTTTGTCATCGCAGCCATATCTGTCAGCTTCTATCTGAGCAAGCACCAAAGAATAAGAAAAGGGCCCTCGAAAGAGCTGACATTCAGCTGCCCGGAAGAAGCCGAGGAGTTGGTCAGGTACGTCAACATCAGCCTGAACCCTTGCGATGATTTCGTCGCGTGCACTCTAACGCTGTCAGCCAGAATCACTTGAAGCGCGAAGTCCAAATGGTGGAGCTCATGTCAGCCCTCATCACCGGAGTGCTTGCCACCGAATTAAACAGAGTTAAGGTCGGGCGCTTCCTCACCACCTACGTGCATGAAGACTATGCCTCAGAATAAGTAGTTCCTTGTTTCCATCGCCACATCTCTCTGTCAAAACACCTGGAAATGGCTCGGGCGAACGGATACCAGAGCTGCTTTGGTGTACCTTCTCGCAGCGTCCATCAGGTACGCTCTGCCATCAATAGTCGTTACCTCTGAAAGCCCGCTGATGTCGTCGATGTCCTTCCGCTTCGCGGCCATCTGCAACCTCACGCCATTGAAGCAGGCCTCACTGGCTGCTTCCATTGAATCAGTCAACGAGTGCCTTAATTCCACTGCGACTATGAAAGCCACGTTACCGCTTGCGCTCGAGCTGTGCGAGCTAATTGGCACCACTCAGAGAAAGACGACAAATTACGCGTTGCCTTCGACCGAAAGGTGTGGAAAATGGACGACTTCGAAGACGCGCTGGGTCGCATCGGTTATACTCTGAGAAGTTTCAATACCATCGAGGGCACTAGCGCCGACGGAATCCGGCTCCTGCACGACGTCTTTATCCAAGAACGGCAAGAGCACGCCATCACCATAACCGCCGGCGATTTGGCCAGCTACTTGATCTGGCACAGTCTCACGCGAGCTGCCACGACTTTCTACCACACGTTCGACGGCTCGTCGCCTCATGTCTTCCACGTCTGCAAGGACGTGTCTAACATAGAACCAGTCTGGAAAACGTTTGCGGCCGAAATACTGACCAGCGAGCCCTCACAAGGATTCCAAAGCAAGGGTGATATTCGGACAAGTTAAAAGCGCTGTGTTCTCCGACTGCCAGGCGAGCAAGCTCTTCGAAGCCGACGACGCCCAGCGCCTCCACAGCTTCTTCGGCGATATCACTCTGGTCACACCTATGGCGGCCAGCCAGTCTACGGAATGACAGAGCGGCGGTAGAGAGAGGAGACAGAGAGTGGGTATAGCCAACGCCGTTACGAAGCCTTCTGTCGTAGCAGTTTGCATACGTAAGAGAATCGCGATAGAAGCGAAAGGCGTCGTCAGAAAGCATGCTTCATTTGGAGTGAAGGAAACGCTACTACTAGACATGGAAACAGTTGCGGACAAACTGTATAAAGTCAAAGTACGATACGTACGGCGCGTTTCTTCTATTTTTGAGAAATAAACACCGTGCAAGTTTGTCCATGCGGAAAACTGACGCAGGGCGTGCGGACGCGAAGCCGCATTAAAACACCAAAGCGTCAAGACGATACTATGCCAGCAGCCGACCAACAAATCAACACTTCTTGCGATGCACCGTGTGAGGCAGTGACAGTTCTAACCTTCTCGCAGGCTATGGACAAGGGCGCACAACAACGCCTCGAGCGAACACGTCTCGGTGCGTGTTCTGTGTACTACGTATAGACACCAAGTTATGCACGCGAGATAACATTTAACATCACCTAACGAATGTCGTGGGCATCACCGTCAAATATAGTCAATCAACGCAAACAGCACAGAAAGAAAGCTCCGCTTACATGGAAATTACCCCAGTGCGTGACATCTGCATAATTGTTTTTCTGTTGCGCCTTTATTGGGAACGAACCGAGTAGCGGCCGCGCGTGGCCCACGTCATGGCCACGGAGTTCTCAGGGCAGTCTGAGCCCTTACAAACAAAAGTGATGCGCGTGGTATAAAAGTTACAAACAGAGATAAGGTGCCTCAAAAAGGCTGGCCAACTTTTCGATAGGAGGAACGTTGGCCAGCCTTTCTGAGGCACCTTATCCTGTTTGTCACTTTTATACCTCGGTGTGCTACTCCATCTGTCAGCCCCCTTCTTGAAGTGCTACGTAGTAAGTACCTGTCCGTGATTATTGGCCATCGTCATTGCCACTGTCCCGCTATCACACCAATCTCTTTTAAAGGCGCCCGAGCGCCGGCCATCGAGGAAACACGGCAAGGGTAAGAGAACGTTTATGAATTGGGGAAGCGATGTTTACGGGCTTCCACTGAAAAGCGGCACCTCGAATCGTAATGAAATGTCCCGCATAGGGCGCAAAGAAGTTGCTTTAAAGAAAATTATATTTCGCCATCCGTGTTTCCCAAGCAAGAGCAAAACTTGTGATTCAGCCCAAGTGTACGGAACATGTGTATAGACGCTCTCATGTTTGCTGCCTTTCAAATGAGACTGCGAGATTCCATGACTGAGACTGATTTGAAAACCAGCCACCGCGTCACCCGCGTCCTTTTTCCTGTGTTGCGACCAATTGAATTTTTTAGCGCAGAGCGAACTATAGCCGAGGACTATAGTACAAAATACTACTACAGTTCGTGCGGGATACGAGTTTTGCATCCTTTGCACGGTATCTTTGTAATACGATTGAATCTCTTGAATAGAACCGTTATATCAAAGCAAAAAAAAAAAGAGTAACATAACAGACAAGAGCATTACAAAAAAATTCGAACTCGGTATTCATGGTATGCGAAGGTGTAGGGAAAAGCCGATTTCTATGCGGTCCTTGCCGTTTCTCGTGCACGGGTCATGTTTCGTACGCCTGTATTTTTAAATCTAGAAGTTTCAAACTTGTCAGGAAGCTGCTTGTCGGAGCCTAATATGTTTTGAGTAGGTACAGGAAAGTTGAATTGTGCTGCTGCATTTTACTCGCGCATACCGAAGGGCTTCATATTTCGCGGGTACTGCAGAGAGTTGGGTGAAATTTCACCGAGGCACAGGCTATGCATTGATTTCGTGAAACATAAGTTCAATTTGAAAGCAATACCATATAAAGGCTAGAATTGACAGTGCAGTGGTATTCGCATTCCTCAAGCTTGCTCTCACGAATCGGTAACAGTCAACAGAAAAAAAGAAAGAAAAATAAAAAGACGCACGGCAGGACTCGTCTCACTATGACTGTCGTCGACGGTAACGCGATTAGCATTCGAGAAATGTAGTGACACACCGTATTCCTGAAGTCACTTCTTTTAATATCTGTATATTTCAGTTGCGTCGGCTATATGTGACATACACCGATATCGTGCCACTTTGTAGCACTCACTTGCCAAGATCGCTGACGAACACGCCGGCATGACGACTACTTTATGGCGGAACACGGTCAAGCGCGCTCAAACAAGGACAGAGGGAGGTTTTAAGCGCTGGTGTTGTCTTCATTTCTATACACCGGGCTCACTTTCTTCATGTTTGTAATCAAGTGCTTGTGTTGTCTACACCTCCCTCCGTGTTTGACGCGCGCTTGACCGTGTTCTGCTGTGCAAAACCAACTCGCCCAAAAGTCGATACTCCTGAGTGTATGACGCCGACGCAGTCACGACGATGAAATGACGAAGTAATGACGTCGTCGACGGAACTTCAGTTGCGGTATGATGAGTATGGCGTAAAGGCAATGAGATGACGATTCTTAAATGCTGACAATGGTGTAACGGTGACGGCGTGACAACGACATAGGGACGATGGGATAAAGACGAGTGCATGAGGACGATGGCGTGACGATATGATAACTGACTGCGTGATAGTGACTGTCCTGACGGCGATGCAACCACGACGAAGGCGTGACAACGGCGTATAATCACGATTGAATGATGACAGCACGATTACGACAGAATGACGAATAAGAGATGACGGCGATGGATCGACCACGAAAGCATCACCACCACTATAGCACATGCCAGGTGGATCCACTTGGAACGAATTCTCAGGATGACATTCTCAGGATATCTCAGTTTCGAGATATATTAATTCCCGAATTTTGCGGAGAAATGCATTGGCGTTCCTGCTATTTTTGTGCTTCGATGCAAAAAGGACGTTTTGTTAAGGGAGTAACTGGAACGCCAATGCATTTCTCCGCAAAATTCGGGAATAAATACATCTCGAAACTGGTATCAACCTGAGAATTCGTTCCAAGTGGATCGCCTTGCGAACTCCACAGCTAGAATTCGTAAATTGCAATATGGGCCATAATGTAATTAGTTAAAAACTTAATTAGTGAATTTATGTTAATTTGTTGACTATGCATTTCAATTTTTGTGCAAGTAATGCCCGCCTCTTCGAGTAGACCGGCTCATGAACTAGAATTGTTCTATTTGCCACAGGCAACCTTTAAACAATTTTGAAAATGTTCGCTGAAACACCTTAGTATGAATGAGGTGCGGAAGTTGTACATATATAAAACTTAGCTTTTTTTCACCGGAATAAGGTTTACAAGAATTATTGGTGGCAAAGATCTGAATTCTTTCACATTAGCTAGGTTACTTCGCGAGGCGGACATTGAACTTCAAGTCGTAGTGCTATGTTACGTAATTACAATTTATACGCGTAACACTTTCGCAATTCAATGTGACTATTAAATAAGCCACATTTTGTTAGTAGAAATGCTGTCCTAAGCACAATTTTCGAGAACTATGTCAGGTTATGGACAAAATGCATTGATATTTCAGATGAAAATCACCTGCACTACGAAAAAATTCAGGGTAGCTTGCACTAGTGGCGTAAGAATAAAGACACAACGGAGCTGATCGGTTCCTAGCTGGTCCTGGCTATATGAAGGGATGCTAAGTTATACGAAGTAAGGCCAAGTGATGCTAAGTTACACGAAGTGTATAAGCATTTCCTCGTGGTCCATGGAATCGGGGAACGCCTCGCGAAGCACTTGCAGTCCGAGCACACGTAGGGGAAGTGGGGCGAAAGCTGTGCACAGTGTACGGGCGGCGCACAGCAGACGACACGCCGGGATGAAGTCTCGGCGCATGCGCAGTAGCGCGCAGCTGGTGGGAGTTGCAGTCACGGACACCACGATCGTTCTGCGCTAATGCGGGGAAACGGGGAAGCGCGGATGGCGTCGGCAGCACCTCTGCACGTTGCCTCGTTGGTGGTGCTACGATTTGTTTCTCTCTCTCTCGCTCTCATTTTCTCTTTCTCTTTCCCGAGCATAGCGCGCGACGCTCCGCGAGGTGGTTGCTAGGCGACGCATTGGCAGGCGGCACACATTACGGTCGGCTTAAACTGCTCCAGTGTTAAAAGATGAAGTGCTCATTAATTCTCACAAATGTATTTTTATCACAGATTTTCATGGCGAAGTCGCAAAAGTGTCAATCCACCATGTCACAACCCTTACAATGTGTACCAAAAGCATAAAAATTTGGTGGACGCTTAAGCTTCGCCTTTAAGAAGGCAACGTGATAGCATTCAAAGATTCCCGATTGCATCTCACGCTTCTCGGCAACTGTGGCTTATGTAACCAAAATTTTTACGGGGAACCGCTGGTGCCGAATGCTATGCACGAAGGCGAGGTTTCTGGCGGAAACGGGAATCTTGCGTGGGCCCATCTTCTGTAATTGTTTCGCACCTTTAGCATTTCAGTCTGAGAATATTTAACATAAAAGACATGCGCTGTCTGTGTTTTGTTCCAAGGTTTGTTTGTGCGCGGTCACTCTCAAAATTCCGAGGAATAACCTTGTAAAGAATGTTAAGACAAGGTATGAGCAACTATAGTGATAGAAGAAGTACTTTAGTGCCGTATAGATTATGTACAGTAGTCGTCAATATGAAAGGGAACAGCGAATTTTTTTTAATGACGATAACGCGTGATCGATGCATGGGTTCAAATCCAGGAACTTGATGCATAACAATCAGTTTTCCGGCCTAACTTTTAGTATCATTTAACACTTTTATGGAGGGCATGTGTGTTCAGCCCCTACGAGCTTTTCAAAACAATTAGGTGTTGCCTTTCATATTGTTGACGACTGTACATACACGGTAATTTTCTCTCAAGGGACGCCAACGCCGGCTATGGCGCCGACGCCGACACCGGAGTTTCTGCAACACGTGGCTCTTAACGCTGTCGCGTTAAAATATATGTACACGAGCGTTCCTGCCTTCGACCTGCACCGGAATGCGACTCCAGTGGCCGGACGTTGAAGCTACAGCCTCGCGATCTGCCATCGCCACTGAGATACCGCAGTGTGCGCGCACATTATTCGTGCCAGAAATTGCCCACTTGCTTCAACCATAAGGTATACGTACACAAGCAGCAATAAGCCGCTCGTCAGTCGCACTCAGCTAAAACGATAAGAACGGCGGCCGTGTTGCCGAGTGGTGCCTCATGTTGTGTGACCTGGCAAAAAAGGAAACGCAGCATTCGAGAATGCCATTACCGAGCAGAAGTCGCAGACGTCTCGAAACGATATAGCAAAGGGCCCTTTTTAGCTGGCCAGCAATGGCCGCTTTGGCTCCTATCTCGATGCCGTCAGCTTCCTTTTGCCTCAGGGATGGATGCCGCGTGCGTCCCATATGAGATTGCCTCTCAGCGGTTGCCGTGGAAACGCATTTCTGTTTGGAACATACACCTCTGTCCAGTAAACAGAGTCAGCTTCTTTATTCTTTCGATCTGGAGTGGGAGGTCGGAAGGTAAAAAAGGCGCGGGAGGCTGTGCGCCTACCCGGGCCTTTGCTCCGAATTCCGGCCTCGTACCTAATAATTCACAGGGTCTCTTATGTTATCCTTAAGAGGACTTGAAGAAGAAAGCCCAAGTGTCTACGCATTAAATAGGGACACATGACGTACACATCCCCCTTGATTCGCTTTGTCTACTTCGGTTAGTCATCCCTCTTAATTCGCTTATAGTGTACTTTGCTTAGTCATCCCTCTTAATTCCAAAGTTCGAGGGTGCGACTCCCACCCACGGTCGTGGGTTAGAGTGCCTTAATGAACTCTTTAATTAACTGCCTTAAAGAACTTCGCCTTCATTAACACTAAAGGTCGTGGGTTAGACTCCCACCAAAGGTCGAGGGTTCGTAGCCTTTTTGAACTTTTCGTGTCGTCGACGCGTTTTCGCTCAGGGTCGACTGACTCATGAGACATATAAGGCTTTCGCCTTAATAAATTCGTAATTTGGCGCAAGGCATTGGTCATCATTTAGATACGACCATTAAAACTGTTACAGTAAGTCTAGGTGGCCGTTTTACTGTCTATTTCATGCTGCTATCTTGCATACGGTGTGTCCTAGCTAAGATATGAAAAAAAAATTAGGTATGCCAAATTGATTACATAGTTGCCTCGTCAGAGCCACTTTGAACTAGGCAACCGAAGTATATTCGCAAACTAATGCAGCAACTTCATTAATAAACAAAAGCACTGAAGGGAAAAGTTTAAACCGAGAAGTTGATTTATCTTCAAGTCGATACCTGTAGCACCTCCTGTGGCCACTCCAGCATTGCGCCAAGTTCCGCGACAACTTAATTGATAGTAATCCATTATAGAGTAACACTTCGCTCGCTTATAAGGTGTGGCGAGCGAATGTAGAGTCAGCCGAGTGTGACAGAGGACTAGGTGCGGTGATGATATTAGGAAATGGTGCCAGCTGATGCAATATGGTAGCCAGAGAATTCAAGGAGAGGCCCGCTTGCATTGGGCGTAAATAGGCGGATGAGAATGACGAAGATACAAAAACGGTGTAGCACAGCTACAGCGCTTCTAAGTGAGACCAAGTGATGTGTAAAACGTGTGTGACCAATGTGCGCAAAGGTGTTATGATCTTTCCATGTTGCTCGGTTTGAAGCTACTGCATTTTTCTTTCTCTTCTCATTATTGGTCGCACAATGTCGTGCTTTCATTTTTTTTTTGTTTTAGTGTTCCGGATGTTTTTTGATGAAGTATTAAATGCTAATTGTGTGCCCCATCCTACTTACAGCCTGTAATAGGCTAGCAGAACTGTGCAAATAACATAGTGAATGCAGGCGAAAGCTGCAAAATGTACTCGCGGTAGCGTTGGCTCGTCGGTCACGTTTCCGAGACAAGTTTCCAACGGCAGTCTGGCCTCAGCTGCGTCATCTCGGATACACTGGTAGACTTTCGGTCTCCTTTGGTTAATGAGCGAACCAAAGTCATACGTGCTCGACGGCTACACGTGCTCACACAGCCCACTGCAGGAGAGAACCGTCCTTCCTGCTGGACAATAGCTATGAAGCCGGAAGCTTGCTCTAAATCACGCGTTATATACACGTTGGGCCAACACGTTGAAAAGTCTATCAATGCGTAGTGACCAAGTAGGAAGTGCTCGTTCAGCCCCGCGCAAGCGCGACCCCACCCTCTCGTATGAATCGCCCGTCGCCTCACATCAGGCAGTGGACAACGGAATAATTCACTTCGGAACGCATTCACTTCGGAACAGACCAGCACCGGCGGGAAGGTCATCGCCACATCGCTTTTTATTCCAACTTATGGTACCTTAGATTTGTCGCCTCTATCATCCGAATCTATGTCGGGCAGATCCGGCGTTCCTCAAATGCGGAGGCTTTAGAGGGCAAGCACGCAAACCGAACGTGTGACTCGCTCTCGGAGGAGGAAATGGCGGAGGCGAAGCCACGTTACTATAGAAACCGTTCTTATTTCGCGTCGCCAAATCTACCGGCGGAGCTTCGGCGAATGCGTCGGTGGGACGAACGTCCGTTGAGCCGCCAGCAGGCAGTGGTTACGGTCGACCGTCGCCAATATAGCGGCGACGCTGTGTTGTGATGACGCGGCGGAAAACGCGCTCAATCTCGATGACTGCTCCGACGACAGTGCTCACAGTGCCTGAGAGTGCTCGACGGAGGGGGGAGAGAAGCGCGATTGAAAAGAATCAGCCGAATGCAAAGCGCGCCCCCTATTTCGACGAGTCGAAGACAACGCTGCTCGAGACAGTGGTTTTAGAGCGCTCCGAAACGACCCATTACCTTTTCGAGTGGTAACACTGACCCCACATAAAACACCGTAAGAAACTCGAAAATGCAACACGTATGTCTTAGCTCAATGTAGAACTAGTTACGATTTCACTATGCTACGACATATTTTACCTAAATGCTTGAATACTTTATTGTATGAGAACCTAAACACTGTGTCTTTTTCTACCCTCCGAGATTCATTTGTCAACTCATCTACATTCTTTTTGTAAATAATATATTGTACCTATTGTTCTTGTATAATCGTTCTTGTCGAAAGCAACCCAATGCAGTATAAGTGCATAACAATTATTATGTTTCGATTTTCGCTCCTTTCGTTATTTCTTTCTTTCGTTCTTTCATTCTTCGAGAGCTTCGCTGTGCTGCATTGTAATTTATCATACTTTTGTCTAACCATGTGTTCCGTTGAAGCGAACTCCTGAATGTAAAACGAGTATTTATTGTTTCGGCCTTGTAGTGCTATGTTATTTATTGATTTATTTTTCTCGCAACTGTCAACGTGGTTTTTGGCTTCGAGAGCTTACTCAGGCGCTCGTCCAGACTGCCTTTTCCTCTCAACCCCCCAGTTCTGTTTGAAACTGAACTGAAATAAAGTTCTATTTGATTATTTTTATACGATGACGCAGCACTTATAGCGACGTCTTTAATAAGCTAACGCAGACTACCTTTCCCCTTACCCGTGAGTTCGCCCTTTCGTTCTTTAGAAACCTTTTGCTACGCTACGGGAAGCCCGACCGTAGAAAACAAGTGAAAGGCGGGTATGGCGGAAACGTGAGAAGAAAAGCGCAGCCCAGAGCCGCTATTCTGGACATTCCGCCATTTTCTTCGAGGCGTGACGTAGGCGCGACGCTTACAAAATGGCGCTGATGGCCCCGTTTTGCTTTCCTAACGTGACGAAAATTTGACGTTTCGCCTAAGAAACTGTAATGTAGGCATTAAACCTAGCGTTCTTGATAAAGGAAAACAGTTCTCCTCCCCACTAAAAATAAAGCAGCTAGCTCAAAGCGTACGATTATTCCATAAAAATCGTTTCTCGCTTCCGTCGTCTGCATGCGCACAAGCTGTCGTCTGCTTCATTAGCTAGGATGCGTGTCCTCGGGAAACGGAATGAGTCATCGTATATTGGCGCCCACGCGCTTGCTTTCTACATGCTTTCTACCTTGAGACAACATACGCGACCTACCAGTGATGATGAGCGCACGCTCTAGGCCGCGTTATCGCTATCTCGTGAACCGCAAGTGACTCAGCCCGACTGGTCTGGCTGAGTAGCAGCCGTATATCATCGATAGCGTTGCGCGCGCCACAGGTATCCGCTTGCGCGACATAATACGACGTAAGCGCCGGCACTGCCATCTCTTGTGAACTTCACTGCTTACTCGCACCGCGAGAGGAAACTTCAAGGCGCCGCCTTGCGTACGCGAGGTGGCTTTTTATAAATTAAGAAGCCACCGCTGTCATAGCCTTTGTTGACGCGAACAGTCATTAAATTGATTACGATACAAACGCAGTAGTGAAAAGTGCAAGAAGTCGCAGACAGTTTGCTACTTTCAACCAATATTATTTCAAATAAACGTGTTTTTAATAAAAATGATGGTTCAAAACGCAAATGCCAACACCACCCGAGAGTGATGCGAATGCTACGAGTACGCGTTGTGAACAAAATATTTTCATGGCCCCAAATGACAGGGAAAATGCGGCGATACGCATGCCTCTCCACTGCCATTGCATATGGCCGCTCATTACCATAATTCGCGCGGCTCTTCGCACCACAAATTATGGCGGAAAATCTCTACAATGGCGGCCCCGCGCAACGTCACGCAACGTCAAATTGACGTTTACGAAACAGCCCTTCCTGTGACGCTCTTCACGGCATATTCCTTCAGCCAATCAACAAGCTCACATGCCGGCTATCTTGGAACGCCACCACATATTCGCGAAATTGCAGATGCATTGCACGGGCTTCTGCACGCTACCGTCCACTTTGTTTTTAAAGCGCTAAAGTCGCAATATAGGTGCTAAGGACCACGAAAAAGTATTAGTCGATAAAACTTGCAGCTTCACGTCACGTTTCGTCATTCTGACGAAAACGCAAAATTGCTTTTTGCAAAACTTCCGTTTCCCGGCACAAATTTCAAAACACGTGACCTCTGGACAGCCAGTGAGACAGCCAAGATGGCGGATAATGGCGGCCGTGCAGCCGCCATGCGTGTCCATAGAGGCCCAGAATAGAACCCAAGACGGGCTCTGCGGCGATGATGGCGCCAAAGTAGCGCGCGTCTTCTGTTCATCGATGACGTCACCAATACCATATACGGAAACTAAGCGCTGCATCTGTGGATGTCCGTCAGCGGTGGTTTATCTCTGATTAGCCAGGCAGTCGCGACACACTTCGCTCCGTTTGCAACGTACCGCACAAGACAGATTGTCCGCGCCAGCCAATATATCTCGAAATGAAAACACGTATAGAGCTGCGTTCAAATTTCGCATTAGATAGTATCGTAATTGTCTGTGTGTGTTTTTTTTGCATGCCTTTCATGACGCGTCCACTCGTACTTCAATGTTAAAATTTTGCCATGCAGGCTGCTCTCTACACGCTATCTGAAACCGGACTTTTTATGCAGCACAAAATGTTGTTGCAGTTGTCCTTAAACTAAAATTTAGTTATATTTCAAAATATTTCAAAATATTACAAAAAGTTTTCATAACTAATATGAACAATACCTATAGATGTACAGTGATTGCTGTCTGCTTTAAGTCCTCTGTTATTTTATGCTTAGCAAAATTTTGTTGAGACAGTCTATATAGCATTTGCCACCGAGCTCCGATCTGCGAAGAGATAACTTCTATCACTACGCCAAGTCACTGTTTAAAAATATTTGTAGTTTCGCTAATTGAGAAACTTGTTAAAGCAGTCTATCCTACAGGCATCAGGTACGCGGAACGGGGCATGGAGTTCAGAAGTAGAGTACAGCAATCACCATTTTCTCCTCCAAACAAAAATCGTGCGCCTCTCGAAAACGTGTGCTTGTTCAATGACACTTGCTTGTTTCAACAGTGATGGGGCAGATCGCATTCCTCGGGGGGGGGGGGGGGGGGGGGGGGGGGGCGGAGATGTACGAGTTACTCGAGCAAACGTCTGCTCTATCCGCACAGCCAAGCAAGTAGCTAGCGGGGAACAAAACGCATGCCGAGAACACGAGTGCGCACGAACTCAGAGATTGCTCACGGAGATGTTATTTACAGAAGAAAACAGAGCACCGTTATCGTCGAAGCATCAGCCGCTTCTCAAATAAGACATCAGCCGCTTCTGAAAGCATTGCAATTTACCAAAGCGGGAGAAGAGCAGGTGTACGGCCTTTTCTTGCCGTTGTCTTTTAAATCTCTAGTTTATTTGTCGTCTGGCAGTGACACAGCACAACCGGTGCAACCCGTGACCCGATTCAATCAATTGGACTGTTTTTCGCGTAGCGTATACGGAAGGCTGGTCTAAAACACGCTCTCATCCGAGGTGTGCATTCTGATAGTCGTACGGAGCACGGAACGACGGAAGATTGTAGCGGCGGCGCCAGCACCGTATAGCCAGTCACGGCGAGCCGTAAAACGCGAATGCCTACTGTTTCTTATTCGTACGTGATAGCAGAGCACTATAGTGATAGCTTTGTACTGTGCTAGCGAGTGGGCGAATGCTTTGACGACACTATGCGTTCCTCTGCGGATTACATCTCTGCGGGCCAGAAATCGCTGTGTTCGACCTCGGCCGAGATTCAGTTCGCCGGTTCATGTTTGTGTGCGTGAAAAAAAAAATGTAGTTGAGCGGGAAATACGGCGCCTTCATCTTTCCAGGGAGAACGATACGTCTCATGACATATCAAGGAAGTAAGTATTAGCAATTTATTATTAGAAATTAGTCCGAAACTATTGCAACGCATTGTTCCGCTTCCAAGTTTACTTGCATTTGTAACAGTGGCTTGATTCAAACTCCACACCGCGCACCCTTGACTACTTCGTCGTGAAACACCGGCTGCGGAGCAATTGCACGCCGCACTTCCATGTAATTACGTGTAACAGGCGTTCTGACCAGTTGTTTCACCTGCCGCGGTGGCTTAGCGGCTATGGTGTTGCGCAGCTAAACACGAGGTCGCGGGCTCAAATACCGTCAGCGGCGGCCGCATTTCGATGGGACGAAATTCAAGAACGCCAGTGTCCCGTGCATTGGGGGCACGTTAAGGAACCCCAGGTGTTCCAAATGAATCCGGTGTTTCACAACTATGGCGTGCCTCATAATCAGATCGTGGTTTTGGCACGTAATACCCCAGATTCCCCCCCCCCCCCCCCCCCCCCCCAGTTGTTTCCTGTTCGCGTTTCAATTTATGCTGCTATTAGTACATATAGCAGAGAGCTTATTTGTCGTAGTAGTAAAAGCATAGTAACAATAACCATATTAGTAATTGAAAAAAAAATCACAGGGTCTCTGTTATCCTTAAGATGACTTGAAGGTGAAAGCCCCAGAATTCACAGGGTCTCTGTTATCCTTAAGATGACTTAAAGGCGAAAGCCCCAGTACCCATGTATTATTTCGCTGAGTCATCCACCTTAATTTGCTGAGTATACCCGCCGTGGTTGCTCAGTGGCTATGGTGTTGGGCTGCTGAGCACGAGGTCGCGGGATTGAAGCCCGGCCACTGCGGCCGCATTTCGATGGGGGCGGAATGCGAAAACACCCGTGTACTTAGATTTACGTGCACGTTAAAGAACCCCAGGTGGTCCAAGTTTTCATGAGTCCCCCACTACGGCGTGCCTCATAATCAGATGATGGTTTTGGTACGTAAAACCCCATTAATTTTAATTTGCTCAGTCATGCACTTTAATCGCTTTGTCATTCCTCCTAATTCACTTTGATTCCGCTTATTCGCTTTGTCATCCCTCTTAATTCGCTTTGATTCCTCTTAGTTCACTTTTCATCCTTCCCAATTCGCTTTGATTCTTCTTAATTTGCTTTATTCTCCGTCTTAATTAAATTTGATTCCTCATAATTCGCTTAGCAGTCTATTTTAATTCTCTTTGATTGCTCTTAATTCAGTTTGATTCCTCTTAATTCACTCTGATTCCACTTAACTTGCATTGATTCATCTTAATTCAAGTTTGATTCCTCTTAAATTGCTTTGTCCTCCTTCCTAAGTGACTTTGATTCTTCTTAATTTGCTTTGATTATTCTTAATTCACTTTGATTCAACTTAAATCGCTTCGATTCATCCTAATTCAGTTTGATTCCTCTTAAATTGCTCTGCCCTACTTCCTAAATTGCTTTGATGTTTCTTAATTGCCTTTGATTACTCTCAATTCATTTTGATTCCTCTTAATTCGCTTTGTCATCCTTCTTAATTAGTTTTGTTATCAACTCATGCCCAGTCATGCTTTGGCACCCTTTAACTGCCTTGAACTCGCCTGAGTCATCCGCTTAATTGCTTAGTGATCCCTCCTTATTTGATTACGCATTCACTTAATTCGTTTTATCATCCATCTTAATTCCATTGCCTTAAACTCGCCGGAGGGGTCACGTAGACGTTTTTGTACCTTTCGTGTAGTCGACGCGTTTTCGTTCAATGACTTTGAAAGTCGACTGAAGGATGAGACATATATGGCTTTCGCCTTAATAATAATAATAATAATAAAATATAAAGTTTATAACGGTGTGCAGGGACAACTTCCTAGCCTTTGTGCTCGTGCACTTAAATATTAATACGCAGAAAAGGCAAATGTCGTAGTTCAAAAAATGCGAAGTATATTAACCAACAGTGGAAAAGAAAACGAGAAGGATGGACGTAAAAGCGAGTTAATTATACGACCTAAATACTACTACTACTACTACTACTACTACTACTACTAATAATAATAATAATAATAATACATTGTCAGCCTTTGCATCCAAGCCAGAAGGTACAAGCGAATCGTGGTTTCAACGAGCCCCCTCCCCACGCCATTGTCGCTACTTGCCGAGGGAGGAGAAAGTGAGCTGCCATTCCGCTCGTCACAGAGTCGCGCACGTTTGCAGATCGGCTTGTATTAGTGGCCCATGTCACTCCACCTTATATCGCTTTTCTTCTTTCCCTGTTTTCTTATTTTCTTTTTTAGGGGCGAAGCTCCTTATAGCGGCACCCGTTCCGTCCCCGTCATCGTAGTAGTAGTGTGTAACCAGTCTGAGAAAAATGAGAAAAAAAATTCCGAAGTTGTGTCCGTAGCGCGGAATCGAACCAGGGACCCCTCGCTTCCGAGCGCGCGGCGTTAGCCCACTACGCCACGAAGCGGACATGGACACACGCACCACGATGGCAATAAATACCCAACATTAACGAAAGGCCGCGTTTCTAGCGCGTTTCTAACGCGTTTGTGCTAGCGCGTTACGGCCCGTGTAAGAAGCTGGTGTAAGACGCTGTGGCCTCTCCGCCTTACCTTCAACGCGTTTCGAACGCGCTGCCCAAAGCGGTGACAAGTCAACTTCAAGTCGAGGAGCGTTTATGAATACGGGGGTATACTCTCTCAGCAGTCATGTGATGGCGTCGGCAAACGCGGTGCACGTTCCGGCATGTGTAAATGGCTGCGTAAGACGCTGTGGCCGCTCCCCCTTACTAGAGAGTACTGCACGTTTCTAACGCGTTTGTGCTAGCGTCCCCTTAAGCGGGAGATCCGATGATTCCCTCCGGAGCTTCGCCCACTCATCATCATTCACCCCGTGGATATGCTGTGATTTTTTTTTTCTTTATCTTGCCACGCTTTAGTTCGACGTTGAGTGCGCTGGGCTCGAATGCGCTCAATATTCGCGCATGCGGGACATTTCGTGGTGCACCTTAATAAGGGGACAGGGTAAGCCCTATACTCCCCATGTATTTTTGGGCATATTGTGGTGCACTTTTTCAGCAACTAATAGAGATATCGTCCAGAGGTTGATGTCATTTTGTTCACTACTTTGTCTTCTTTCTACTGAACCAAAAAAAGTTTATTATACAAAGAAGCGAATTATTAAGGACTTTTTTTCTTTCCAAACATGCTTGTAGACAATTTTTTGTCAATTTTCTTCTTATTTCACAAAAACTATTCATTGTACAGCCTTAATTTTGGTTCAGTATATTGCCGCATAACCATTTAGTATGTACACAAACAATCAGCATGCTAGCTTTTGTCATATTGGAAACAATGGTATCGACATAACGAAAACTCTTGTTTTGAGAAAACTGAGTTTAAAGTAAACAATAAGTTCAATCTCACGCTTTTCACTCTGCAAAAAATGTTTGACCCATTTATTCAGTAGGAGCCAGCTGCATAGTCACCATCTTGATCAGCTTCTTTTGCGGTCGTTTAGCTTCCCGAGCCTGTTTTGTTGCTTGATGTGTTGCTCTGTCGGCGCATACGCAGCACATACACCAGAACCAACGCTACCAAAGCTCAACACATGGAAAACGCGTGAAAGGCGGGAAACAGCGTCTCAGGCTTCTCTTGGCTAACAACTTGAACACTGTTGCCAGACAGCTTTGTCTTTCAGGTAAAATAAGGAAAACTGTAGGATTTTTTTTTTTTGTGGAATAACGCTGAAACAAAGCTACGAAAACACAGCGTGCGTAAAAACGGGCGTGTCGCTGGTCGCTTTGCTTTCAGAACGCTTTCTTGGCTTCATATAAATTGCGCAAGAAGAAGTGTGATGCTGAAAAAGATGCAGAAAAGAATGTACTTTAATATTTAGAAAAAAAATCGCTTTTTTTCATGATATTCGCTTACCCAGTCCTCCTACCGCTTGCCTATCACGTGACGAGGGCCATTTTTACTTTATAATTTTTTTTTACTAGGCTTCAAGATTATCATGTGACTTCTAGTATTTTTTCCCCTTCCTCCATGGTGGGAAGACAGCATGCATTTAGCGGCAAGTTTGGTGGATACTACATTTGCATGCTTCACTCCGATAAAGACAAAGTACACTCCATCTGCTAGAATGCCAGCTAAAGGAGTGAAAAAGAAAATGAACGAAAAAAGGAAGATGAGATTCTTCATTGTTCCTGAAACATTGACACAGGTGATTTTAATTTTTGGTCTTGCATTGCCGCAGACGATGTGTCCATACTAGGTATTAAAAATAAATTACGGGGTTTTACGCGCCAAAACCACGATCTGATTATGAGGCACGCCGTACTCCGGACTCCGGAATAATTTGGACCACCTGGGGTTCTTTAACGTGCACCTAAATCTAAGTATACGGGTGTTTTTAATCTGGTTGAAAGAGGCGATTACTACATCGAAACGTTGCCTAACAAGTAAAATACGCTACGAAAGGCTGCCTTTGTGTGAAATTTGAATGCCAATGAGCCCGTAATTTAAAATTAGTGACTGTTTATGCGCCTGTCTCTCTTATTTGGGCAACATTAAGGAGTTTAAGCTTTTACGCAACCAAACTTAACGTACGCAAACCGTGGGCCTTACAAAAGAGCAGGAAAAGGTATACAAAAGAACTCAAGCAGGGCTTTCGGTACGCAAGGACGCTTGTGTTTTTATTTGTAAATCACCCTATTCAGTGTTTAACTTCCTATTCACCGCTTTGTCCATCTTGTCTTATTTTTTGTGCTGTGTAATTTCGCGCTGTAGTTTCACCTATAGGTTACCAACACGCCCAGCGTACGGTTCTAGTGTTTGTGACATGCATGACGTTCTCAGCACACGAGAACAAAACCTGTCAAGCACTCCCCTGTACTTTTTTCATAAAGCTCACGATAGCACGTAGTCTCAACTCTTCGTCGCCGTTTTGAGGCGAAAGCATCAAATGACCGATTGAGCGAAAACGCACGCGTCTGTAGCAGCGGAACGGCACCTCAATTCCCATTGGCTGCGACGCCACGACACGTGCGCGCCTCGACGGAGCAGAACGGGCAGGAAGGCGCGCCAGGAGCTGCGTGAGGGGAGAGGGCATCGCCGCGACTCCCCTTCACCGGGGCTCTCGGGTGCCTGTGTTATCCGCGCGTTCCTTGTCCGCGCACGCTCTCGCCTGCGTTCTAACTTCGCCTCGGTAATCGCTATAAAGAAATTAGGGTATAAAAGAATAGAATAAATTCGAAAGGAAAAGCGTTGGTGGTAGCACGTTTCGAACCTATACGACCGCACCCTCAGAAGCCGAGTGTCTTTACCCACTGGGCTAAACCAGCCAAGCGTCCCAACTCGCTCGCTTGCTTGCCACTTCTAACTCGGAGAGCCGCTCAGCGGCGTTCATTTGAACATCAAAGCTTTCGCATTCACAACTCATAAGAAGTGCTTAGTTAGGTGTACTTGGATTTTTTTCACTCTGTCTGGCGGTGTGGTTTGTGTGCCACGCACAATAATTTTTCAGTCGCGTTAGTTCTATCAGTTTACTGCGCGCCGTCAGTTTACTCCAGATAAGCGTGTGAAACTTGGCGCGAGCTTCACTGCCCTTGCCGTACGTTTTTGTCTCATGTGCCCAAGCGTCTTTCATATGTGGGATACCTGGTTCTCAGTTGACTTAACGATTGTAGCTGGTGCAATCGAAATTGAAACGTTCGACCAAGTTCATGCGTTCCGGACTTCAATATAACTTGTGCAGTAGTTTACTTTAAATGAGAGAACAATCTGCCAATTCCGCAGATTGTACAATTACTCAAAAATAATGAAGGGAATAGGGCACTGCGCATGATGCCTAAAACAAGTCGTTCAAAACAAGACTTTGTGCTCTGAAGTTGCCCGGCCGTGGCGGCCGCATTTCAATGGGGTTACAATGCAGAAACCCCAGGTGGTCGACACTATTCCGGAGTCCCTTACTACGGCGTGCCTCATGATAAAATCTCGGTTTTGGCATGTAAAATCCAAGAATTTAATTAAATACTTTTACATTTAGTCGCTCTGAAGTATTTGCTCCATGGACAGAGGGGGCCCTGTTGCTTCTGCGCTAATTTGATATCCTTCTTTCGATGTTGTTCACGTCTTTCCAGTTTGGTGTGGGGTAAAAAAAATTAAATTATAGGTTTGTACGAACCAAAACCAGGATATGATTATCTGGACCACCTGGGGTTCTTGAACGTGCGCCTAAATCTAAGTACACGGGTGTTTTCGCATTTCGCCCGCATCGAATGTGGCCTGCCGTGGCCGCGATTCGATCCCGCGACCTCGTGCTTAGCAGCCAAACAGATAGCCACTAAACAAGCTCGGCGGGTTGGTGTGGCGTAGGATTCGGTGTCTCTAAATGTAAGTCTTCTAAATTAAAAATTAAATTCTGGGTTTTTACGTGACAAAACCATGATCTGAATATAAGGCACGCCATAATGGGAGCCTCTGGAAAAATTGTGGCCTCTTGGTGTTCTTTAACGTGCACCTAAATCCAAGTGCACGAGCGTTCTTGCATTTCGCTCCCTCCCTGAAAATGCGGCAAACGCTGCCAGGGTCAAACCCGTGGCCTCGAGCTCAGTAGCGTGAAATATAAGCCTTCTCTTTTACCGATGACAGAAGTCAAAAATATATGAGCTCGACACCGTAGCGTAAGAGCAAAAATATATTAACTCATTCTGTAGGATGCATAACCTCATTTTACCTTGTTGAACCAATTTTCAGCATGTTCAAGTGATGGTGTGCCTGTGGGGAATGAAGAATAGTATACTTGGATTTCATTTAGACTGGCAGGACTTTAGAATTATTCGACAAACATTTAATTTGCCTGCGGTTCTACACCCGCCGCCATGGCAGGGAGTGGCGCTGGCTAACACTCCTATGCAGGGCTAGATGTAGCACAATAGAGCTCAATGGTGGAGCATCACACGCGTAATGGAGAAGTTGTGGGTTCGGCTACCACCTCCCTCTGGTTTTTTTTTTTCGTTCACTTTATTTCCCCTTTTCCTCATTATTTATATATTTCTATTATAAAAACTAGTTAATTTTCCCCGTGTTTTTTCATACGTCATTTTCTGGTGGCTTCGTGTTGTTCTAACTTACAGTCAATTAAATATTCCAAGAACTCATTATGTTATCTCGCCCTCTTAAAATGTCCCCGTGAGTACCCACCTGAAATGTCCCCACAATTTCATGCGAATTTCTTAGATATTTATATGGCAATATATAAGGTTTCGCCCAACACTAAATGAAATTAAAATGCCACAAAATTGTTTTAATGTTTGACTGGAGGAAATCAACTAGCGCTTGGTGTCAATGTGGGACGACAGGAAACAATGCTGTCAGCGAGCACGCCTCGACGAGGAAACCAGAACACGATTTCATTTTCAGAGTGGGGATGTCTAACGAAATTCAAGGGCAGTGCTTTTGAGAGTAAACGAATTATTTTCAGAAAAGCGACACGGTGATGAAAAAGCGTATTTTGTCGACGCGATTCTTTACTTCACGCAAATAGTTTCCGCAGCGACTACAGAAAATTTTCTAACCGGCGTAATTTCATTTAGCAGGGGGAGGTTCGTCATGGCGAACTTCGGACACTTAGGCACGAACGATGGCTTTGGGAGCAGAAGATCGTTTAGACATCTGAAAAAAAAAAGAAAAGAATAAAGAAATGCTCGCTTTTTTTTTTAATTCTCCCAGTTCTTCACTCGGCCCGGTATGGGGATCTTAACTAAATAGGCATGGACTCGAAGCATGCTCATCTTCGCGCCTCATTTCGCCAAAGCGCCATTTGACAAAGCGCTCTGAATCTCGAAAGTTCATTTCCCGTCATATATTCTTGGTATTGTTATCCGATTTCGCAAAGGACGGAATTGTCCCATCCGAGTTCCGGGCTCATTGAAGCTCTTTTTCAAGCGGACTGATGCGGTCCCTTTGTGGTTCATTCTAGCACGAAGTACTTCAACCGCCAGCAATTTCCACGCCATTCTAATTTGCACGATATGCAAATCCCGGGAATAAAGGTCAAGACAACGGCTCATATAAAATAGTCACAATGCGCGGGATACGCCTTTTGATGTAGAGCCGTTGAACGACACCAAGGCCACATTTACGCCTTCTGATATTTGTCGGGTATTGTTATATACACTCTGTTCGTGTTGCCTAATCCGTATGGTCGGCTTCGCCTCATTTTGTTAGAGTATTACAATAAAGCAGCAACACTGGCAAGTGCAGCTTAGTGTATTGTCTGCCGAAAGCTCCGACGGAGTCGATCGACAGAAGGATTCTCCTTCACAACCTTATGAAAGAATAGAAGTGCGTGAAGGCTTTTTCATGAGGCAGCAGCCTGCCTGATGTGGACCGCATGCTGTGAACAGGCAATTGTTCAAAAAAAAGAAGAGAAAAAGAAAAGGAAGCGCACAGTTCTCTGTGTTTCTTCTGCAATTTATAAGCCACAATGTTCTGACTTCGGCAGCCGGCCGGATGCGTCTGTTATGGTTGAATAGAGCAAGAATTTGATTCTTGTCTGATGTGTAGTCATTCTCATCTAACTTTTGACAGCCACTACCGCAACCACAATCGTCGCGTTCATAATTTTCGTCCTTTACGGACGCAACCGTTCCAAGTTTCGTATTTCATGTTCTCGGAAGTGCACGCTGACAATTTGACAAAATTACCAGCCGCAGTCACTATTTTGGTTGTGGCGCAAGCTGCGGCTGAACGCCAGGTCACGGGTTCTATTGTCGGCTGCAGCGGCTGCATTGTGATTCGGGGTGGAACGCAAGATCGCTCGTGTACCGTGCCTTGGGTGCACTAAAATAACAACAAAAACAACAACTGCAAAAAAGAAAGAACGCAAGTGGTCGATTTTTTTATTTACAACAATTTTTAGTTTTCTACATCACAAAACACAAAATAGGGCAAGACTAAAGTTGATCATGTTATTATGATCAAGAATTGTTTATTGCGGTGTCTCTCATAAGCTGTACGTTGCTTCGCGACGTTCAAAACCATCATTTTAAATTGGCATTGTTTGTTTGCATTGCGCTAAAGAAAAACATCTTTTTTGCTTGAATACCACAAGTTTGTGGAGCTATGTTGCGTTGGCGTTGCATTTTCTTAAACACCACTACATTATTACTACATTACTACATAAGGTTGTAGTAAGACCGTGAGGTTGCAATGGTTCGTTTCCTGAAGTCTACGGGCCTGCTAGCTAGATAATGACGTGTCCAGGCGATTACTGTTTCGCATACACTCATCTTTATCCATTCCTATTTGATTAGATCTCTTTTGCGACTATCACTCACACAAGGTAAGAAATCGAACTTTTCTTTCTTGTTGAGCCATAGTTGCCCTTCATCTATTTCCGTCTACTTATTATTTGTATAGCAAGTAACGTATAAATAATTGAATATCAGTTTTATCTTGAAACGACACCTGGAAAACAAGGTGAAATATATGGCTGCCACAGGTGATCGTATTCTCCACGGAGATTTGCTGCTAGGAGACGGAGGTAAAGTTCAACATAGATAAAATAAAAATGTAATCGTAGCGAGATTATGGTCACTTCATTTTCTTTGAAACGTGACTAAGCCCCTGTCTTAACTTAGGGATCAGGCCTCACTGCCCAACTAGCCGTGCAGTCTTATCCTTCGTCGAGCCTTTTGTCGCTGGCTTCTTTGAAGCACGTGCCTGAACGATGACCTTTAAACTGCAGTTCCTCTAATTATATAAGAAGAGAGACCGCAATGCAGATGTATGTACATTCCCATAATATTATTTGGTTTATAGAACTTGCGCATTTCATGCTTCATCACGATGGAGGTTCTTTTTCGCGCAAGTATTCTGATAGCTATACACATATAGCAGTGCGTCTTTTATCTTTCATTTCCTTTTTGTTTGATTTCAATGTGGTCTAAGCAAATGGTAGGGGGGGGGGGGGGGGGGGATAGCCCCTGAAGCTCCACGAATGCGCACCCATTTGCTTCATGGAGCCCGTAGCACTGAGAGATAACTGTAAAGAACACATATCAGAGCAAACCAATTCGGAACGCCGACCTCATAAGCCTTTTCAGCTGAGGGCAACGAAGGCACTTCTTGAGTTTTATTGCGATAGCAATTATATGGACACTCAAAAGCAGATTTCTGCCGTCGCCGTCGCCGTCGCCGTCGCCGTCGCCGTGAAGTTCCGTATGACGTCATTTGGAGATGAAATCGTCGCCGCGCGCCGAACGCTGTATGTGCGAGTGAAAGGGCGCGAGGGGCGCGTCTTTCACGGGGAGTGAACGCACGGCGGAGAACAAACGCGCGTTCTGCGCCGTGCTCGCTTAAGGGCTGCAGAAGTAGGCGTCTCTTTTCTCCTTTACAATGACCATATATGTAGAGCAAACGCACCTTCTTCAGACGCGCGAGAGTCCGTGGGGGAGGGGGAGGGAAGGGAGCCGACGTTTAGCTGCGGCACCAAGTGCCTATTTATATCAGAGGCTCCAGCAACAGTCACCAACGCCGCACGCATTTTGAGCTAACGCGGGCAAAACGCCGATGGCGTCGACAACAGTTCTGCGTGTTGTTGCTACCAAAGCCGCTCACCTTACTTCGTATGACATTGCTGTGTTGCTATCGCATTCATTGCTTCGCCCTTAGGGCGAAACTGTGACATTTTTTTTAACTACAAACGACATTCACAAGGGGTTGCAGCCTGAATTCGTGCTCGGAGTGATACACGTGACCCTGTGTTGTGGTAGTATGCGGTAATAGTGACTGGCTGTGATCGCGCGTGTCTGTGCTCCCTGTCACTCTCACCTTACTTTTTTCTCCCTCAGTGTGGGGTAGTAAACCGCATTTTCCCTCATGTTTAGCCTCCCTGCCTTTCCCCATTCTCCGGTCTCTCTTTGAACTATGCCAGTATTTTATTTATATCTACCAGCGTAAAGACGTTACGGAAAAGAGTAGGTAGTACGTAAAACAGGGCACATTTTTAGCAACCCGGTGGTGTTACTATAATTCTTTAACAAGGACAATCCTGCATGTGTTGGCATCTGCAGTGAAAGCCGAACTGGTGGTCTTATATTGAATTTCTTAGTGAGGTCATGCCTTGTGGCAACCCAAGTCAATAATAAGAAAAATGTGGTCTGTGCATGTGACGGGAAGCAAGGAATTGAAACATGTAGTGTTGCAACGGGACCCGCTAACCTTGAGGAGACGATTATTTCTCGAATAAATGTGTCATGGTGGCAGCAAAAGAAACTCAGTCGGAGAAGAGAGAGATAGAAAGAAACGTTTATTGATGAAACAGTGTCCCGAGCGAGGCCCGGTATCAGCCTGAGGTGGGAAGGTTCCTTAGTTCAGGAACCGTCTGGCTTTGACTGCCCTCTATTATTTCTCGAATAAATGTGTCATGATGGCGGCAAAAGAAAGTCAGTCGGAGAAGAGAGAGAGAAAGAAACGTTTATTGGTGAAACAGTGTCCCGAGCAAGCCCCGGTATCACCCTGAGGTGGGAAGGCTCCTTAGTCCAGGAACCCTCTGGCTTCGACTGCCCTCTTGGCCCTGGCGACGAGTTGTCGTTGGTCTTCCAGGTCCCCGAGGGCGAGCTTGGCCTCCCACGTTTCAACTAGGTGGTCTTCGTTTGCTTGTGGTGCTCGGTTGGCAACCGTTTCCGGTTGCATTTCGTTGTCTTGATGCCACGGGCATTCCAAGAGCATGTGTGCCAGGTTGTCGGGTAACCCGCCGTGGTTTCTCAGTGGCTATGGTGTTGGGCTGCTGAGCATGAGGTCGCGGGATGGAATCCCGGCCACGGCGGCCGCATTTCGATGGGGGCGAAATGCGAAAACACCCGTGTACTTAGATTTAGGTGCACGTACTTCAGTAAAATATCAACTCAGAACCCCAGGTGGTCCAAATTTCCGGAGTCCCCCACTACGGCGTGCATCATAATCAGATCGTGGTTTTGGCACGTAAAACCCCATAATTAAATTTTTTTAGAGTGTCGGGTACGCTGCAGAGTGGGCAGAGGTAGCCGTGGAGCGTCGGGTAGAGGCGGTGCATTATCGTTCTGTGAGTGTATGTATTGCTTTGTAGGCGTCTGAGGATCACGCTTTCTTCTCTGTTGAGTTTTGGGTAAAGATTGAAATCATTGATGTTGCCCCAAGATAGATGCGTTGGATCTTAGGGCGAAGTCACAGTACTAGAAGAGAAATTTGTGCGAGTTGGTGGGAATTCATGTTTAGGAAAACAACAGCGCAAGATAGACAAGGGCACAGGCCAGTGTCGTGTTCTTTGCCTGCATCCTCGTCTATCTTGCGCTGTTATTTTCCTACACACGAAGGGGCAGGTTAGGCAAATCGGGATTGCATTTCGTTAAAGCTGGATTGATTCACATGAAGGCACGCAATTCCGCGCGCAATCATTACGTATCTCAGTGTCTCGGAATCCATCCACACACAGCCGAGGCAACTTGCTAGCGACGCGATTTGTTAAGAGATTAACACTATTTAGGCGAAAGCCTTAGGTGTATATGTTGGCGGTGCCCTTGGCGGTGATCTTGGCGAAACTTCGCCGTGACGAAAAGTGGCCGACGCCGCAAAAAATTGCTGGGATTGACGTCACATTTCTCAGGGCGGTTCCTGTAAACAAAGTAAATTAGTGGCTTTGCAAAGAAAACTTGGTACCTTGCGGTCTGGGTAGGAATCAAGCCCGGGCCTCCGTTGTGCGAGACGAGCATGCTTCCCTGAAGCCACAACAGCTCCAAGGTTGTGGCTTACTACAGGTGTGCCTAGTGCTTGCGTGATTGCACACGTCACGTCGCAGCCATCTCGCTGACTACAGGCGTGGCCTAGTGCGTTCACTAGCATGCTGCACTTTAGGTACTGCGTTAAGTGTTCATGCATGGCGTTCAGGAGGTCGCCTTAGGGCCACACGTGTACTTTCCTTTGCAGCTCGTTATGTCTTGCAAGAAGTGTAGCCCCGATTGTATAACTTCCTGTATTACCAAATGTGCAGCACTCTTTCGCCTTCTTGTGTTACAAGAGTGTAACACCCGCCGAACTTTCCAACCTCAATCGACTTGCTGTGAGCGCACTAGTCAGGTGCATGTCCGACTGATAAACATGAGTGACTGCTCTTCTAGCTCTCAATGAATAAATGTATTGCACCTGAAATAGACGCCTGTGCAATCATGCCGTAATTCATTCGAAGTCAGATATGCTGAAACCTATTTCTACAGTACCAGCGGGCCAGAACTGGCCGCGGTTTGAAAACCGCGGTAAAAAAAAAAATTGAATTACAATTCGTACATTGCAATATGTGTCGTGAGGTAATTAACTAAGAAGTTCATTTGTCATTTTTTTAAAAATTAGTTGAATGCGTGTTCTGATTTATCGTGCCATATACCGATGTCCGCCTTTTCGAATAATCCAGCTCGACGATAAGAAATATGCCACCTGCCACAGGTGATTTTTAAAAATTCCGTAAAGTTTAATTTTGAACACCCGGTATATGTGCCCCTACGCTGACATGTCACTGAATTTTTCGTAGTTCTTATAATAGAAAGCCGGCGATAAGGGACACCGTGCTAGTCCGGGCACCGTCAAATTCGCGATCTTGTCAAATCTCGTTAGAGATAGTGGTGGATCTGTTTGTAACGACAGCTCGTCTGTTTGAGACATACCGCATTTTGTGACACGGGTAATATATGCGACCGAGGTCTGTTTATTTACTGCATAAAAATTCGACTGCGTTTCACTCTTTGACATTATCGAGGCGTACGTATACACCAAACCTGTTTTCTCCCACTGCAACTTAACTCACCTTACTTTTCCTTTTGGATCAATGCTTCTAGCTTCTGCTTATTGTACAATAAGTTTCAGTTGCTTGCGGCGCGATTTTGGTACGGCAGGTGCCGTACAATGGAAGTATTAAAAGCACTACGTAATGCCTTCAGATTTAAATTTGAAGCCCTGGGCTAACATCATCTGAAATAAAGTAAAGGTTGCACGATTTCAGTCTGTACTTATAAGGTGCGAAACTTGATTGTTGGGAAACTTAGAGATACGAATAAATAACGAAAACGCGCGCGGCAACACGTTGGTGGTAAAAAGATATTTTTTTTTTTTTTGCGGTCCAGCTGCGGACCGTCAACTGGGCTTTGGAGGTCGCCGAAAGTCAAGGGCTTACGGCCACCTCACGCCGCCTAGCAGAAGAAACCCAGTAATTTAAATAACTCTGCATCTGACGAAAATAAAGTTTTCTCTCCTCCTCCTTCTGCTTCACAACTTATTTGCGCGAACATTTGTTCCAAAAAAATGTCCTGGAACCCTTGCCCCGCATGCTCGGGATGCTAATTTGACACCGATGGCGAACGAATCCAGGAAATGCAATGGAGTGAAAATAAATGCACGAGTTCATCTCGTTAATCATACAGCACGTACGTATAGTTTTATACCGCATCGAGTTACAGTTTCTACATGCCAAGTAACACTATAAACTGTCGTCATCTAGTTTTCACGCGCCTTGTGTAACTAGGAACTCATTAAAGCTTATGCAAGGTGTCTTACCTTGTCGTGATTTACATAAAGAAACGGAACAGTGAGCTAATATTTTAAATTCAACTGGGGCAAGGTCAAAGGAAAAGAAAAACGCGGTTCATACCGCGCGCTGGAATTGCAGGCTTGATCAAGAAAAAGAGCAACACGGCGTTTCGTTAGGTGTGCTAGGTTTTCGCTTTTCTTTTCGTTTTGGAAACATGCCAAGCGTCCGAAAGCTGTGCCTCTATGAGCGGCGGGTCACTAAAGATCAAATTATGCAGAGGCTTCAAAGCAAATATTTGCTTTGCAAGGCTCTCAAAACTTAACGGCGGTCAGTTTTTACCTCGGAGTTTCTGACATCAGAGTTCACTTTCAGCATTTCTTGGAAACAAACCCGTTGCAGTTCTTGATTATTACATTCACCCGGGGGGCTGTAAATACTAAACAAGGCTTTACTGCGGGGTCAAAGCGAGACATAGAATAACAATGAGAACAGCTTTACGTCTCTACTGCTGCACTCTTGAGAACTTGGCTTTCGTTTTTTCCTGCTTACATTTACGGAGGCTCTATCCAAAATAACTGTTTAGTCTCACTAGGTAATACGATTAGTTTTTCTTTTTTATTCTTGGCATGGCTGCAGAAGTAATTTGCGTAAAAATCACAAATCATCCAGTTTTGACACGTTCACTCGAGTAATTTAATAAACCGGCCATTGCAGATTGCTTAGGAAATGTTTAGTTGCGGAGTATATCGGGCGATGCGCCAGTGCCTCTAGCAGTAAATGAGACCCATTATGTTTGCGCAGCTGCACTCCGGTCTGGAAACAGTCCTTACGATAAGGAAACAGGTCGATTTCTGGCCTTCATCACACTGGTGCTGACAAATCTTTAAAAAAAAGATAGACATTAAAAAAAGAAGCGGAAGTGTCACCCATGGTTGGAAACGATTGCAGTCATAGGATCAAGGTTGTTTAATTCCTTTCTTTCCTCCTTCCCATATTCTAAAACTAAATATGTATACTTTTGTATCTGAACTAAGTATTCAATAAGCTTCAAACTTCTCTCCCCTTTCTTCACTTCCCGAGTACAGGGTAATCGGGCCCTGGCTAGTTAACCTCCCTGCCTTTCCGTTGTCACTTCTGAGTTCACGTCTTTTTATTCTTGCCTCAGCCCCATTCACCTTGCATAAGGTAGCGAACCAGACGTGCGACTGATTGATCTCACTGCCCCCTTTTTTCCTTTCTTTCAAAGAGAAGAAATGAAAAAAGGGCAGTGGGATCAATCAGTCGCACGTCTGGTTTGCTACCTTATGCAAAGAAGCAAGCAAAGCTTCTTCCTTCGACTTTTATGCTGCTGCTGGTGTTGCTGTTGAATTGTATTGTATTGAATTGTGGGATTTTAAGTGCAAGAACCGCGATTCGATTATGAGGCATGCCGTAGTGGGGGACTCCGGATTAATTTTCGCCACCAGGGGATCTTTATAACAACGTACCACCAATGTACGGGACACGGGCGTTCTTGCATGTGACCCCCCATCGTAATGCGGTCACCGCGGCCAGGATTTGATCCCGCGAACTCGTGCTCAGCAGCGCTGCAACATAACCGCTAAGCAACCGCGGTGGGTGTTGTTGTTGTTGTTGTCTTGCACGCCCCGTCAGGAGGTGGTTCAGAGCGTCTATATACATCGCAAAAGCACGGCAGAGTGGAAAGGCGACGCAAGGAATTCGTTTGGACCGTTCCATCGCGTCGCTCCAATGCCCTCTGTCGCTCCGTCTTTACTGCCGTACTTATCTGTGTGACTGCCTGCTAAAGCATTGCAGAATCGGCAGCGCTTACCTTTGCACTAACATGCAACAGTCCGGAGGGGAGGTAGATAGAATGGCAGAGAGGAGGTAGGGATAGGTGGCAGAGAATGGGTAGGCTCACGGTTGCTACAGTGCGACAGACGCAGGCAAAAGTGTACACAATATTGCGCTGTACTATGTACCCTTCCATTCCTTTTGACTGCGTCTGTCGCGCTGTAGCTACCGTGAAGCTTCCCAAACTCGGAAAATTTTCCATCTTACAGGATGGTTATGACTAGAGACCGGATTTTAGGCAAATGCCTTTTTTGTTCCTTGCACTCCTATCACCCCACTTTGATATATGAGCATGAATTAGAGGTTAAGGAGGGCCTTTATAGTGTTTTTATAGTGCCTATAAATGCCTATTTTGGCGTTTATGCCTAAATGCTTATAAATGGCTATAAAAGCCTATATTAAATATCGGCGCCTTTAAGAACACGATTTAGCCTCAAGTTTCGCCTTCGAATGCATTTAGAGATCACTATTCATGTTACCGGGCAATATTGTTCGGAACTCTATGGGGTTCAACCTAATCCTCTAGTTCAACCAACTCACGGAAAACAACCGCTAGCAGCAGTGAAATGGGACGCGCCGGCCAGTATACGCCGCCGCGCTGACGTGGCGCGAGCGGTTGGCGAATGCGAAACTGCGGAGGGCCGTCAGGGGAAAGGAAGGTGAAGAGCAAACGAAGAAAGAAAAATGTGATGTGCACGTGGCTTTTGTTTTGTTTGTAATTTACTTTGTAAGATGTTCACCGCCATCGAGTGTTCCTCCTCACCGTACAAGATGCCAAGTGACAAGAGGCACAATTTTGAAACCAAAAATCTGGAGATGGTGGTAGTTTGCTATTGTTTCCACAATCTTCGCAGTGATTCTTAGATTACGTTCCGCGTGCTATCCAAACACATTTCTTCAAACATGTACACTTCAAATGGGCGCAAGTGTATTTGGCAGTGTTGGGACGTGTTGCCTGTACAATCCGGATGATGTCATTGTATATGAGAAAATTGCCAGAGTTGTACCTAAGAGTCCTAATGTAAGAACATGTTAATTTCTTAGTAAATCGCAGTCTCTCTTGCATTTCTAATTTGTCTGTTTTTGGTGTACCTTAATTTAATTGTTTAAGGCAGACATAAAGTTGCGCGTTTTTTAACCAGTAGTCCCAGCTTTCAAGTATTCTTTTTCATGCCTGTTTCACTATATGAGACGCTCGAGTACAGTGGCCATTGAACATGAATATGAGCAGTGTGCTTGTTGAATTAAGCCAATTTATCGTGATTAGTCCAGCAGTTGTATGGCACAATTGCACGGCTAGGTTCAACTGTTGGCGCATTTGAGCTCAAATAAACAATAACATTTCTTGTTTTGCCTGTCGTAGATACAGGTCGCGGACGTCTTCGTTTGAAATTATAAGCATTTATGTAAAAATTTATTCTGCCTATATTTACGACGTTGGAGGCCTAAAACGTTGTTTTGCCTGCCTATTTTTGGCGCCTAAAACGCGCTTTTTTGATGCCTAAAGATCCGGCCTGTAGTTATGACCGACGCAGTCACGAAACGAGTGAACGACAGCCTTGCCACTGTTCGCTCGCAGCTCACATACATGGGAGGAGGGAGGGAGAGGTAAAAGGCGACCCACGAAGGCAAGGAAACGCTACTACTGGACACGACAGCGGTTGCGGACAAACGGAATAAATTTACGTTCAAACTACGGTGCGGGACGTTTCTATACTCTTTCTGAAAAGTAAACACCGTGCGAATTTGTCAGGCGGACAACTGACGCTGGGCGTAAGGAAGCGGTCGCACGTCAAATAAACACTTCTTTGCCCGCCGCGTTAGCTTTGTGGCTATGGTGTTGTTCGAAGTCGCGGGTTCGATCCGACTGCGGCAGCCGTAATTCGATGGGGGCGCAATGCAAAAACGCTAGTCTACGTAGAATTAGGTGCACGACAAAGAACCCCTGGGGGCCAAAATTATTCAGGAGTCCAGCACTATATACGGCGCGCCTGTTAATACAAGTGTGGCTTTGGCTCGTACAGCCCCATAATTCAATTAAAGTTGAACACTTCTGCCACGATGCGATGGGCCGTGCGAGACAATGACAATGCTCAACCTTCTCAGAGGTAAAAACAATGGCGCACAATAACGCCTCAAGCCAATACATGTCGCTGTGCGTTCTGTGTACTACGCGGACAAACAGCAGTGGTGCACGCAAAGTAACGTTTAACATAAACGCACCACTCGTACTGTTGTAAACGCTGAAAAATAAACATTGGCTGTCGAAATAACCACTAATTATCGTCAATCATAGCAAATTACACAGAAAGGTTCGCTTATATCAATTCCGACAGTGCGTGGGATACGCAAAATTTTTCTGTTTCTCTATCTTCTGAAAATGACGTTCTCAAATATTTTGAAATGAGGGGCACTTTTCCGAAATGCGAATCAGTAACAGCTAAGACATCAATTATTGCGCGCTGCAAGGCTCGTTGTGTTTCGTGCCGTTTCCGTTGCAGCAAACTTTCGCAGCGGGGCGCGAACAATCAGCTTCTGGTGAAGCACAGTTTCTGCTTCATCCCTTTTCCTGGCCCATGCTGACACATTGTGTCGCGGATTTCGCTTGGCCCCTTTCTTCTTGGTGACGGTTAATAGAGAGTTTTAGCTTCTACCTAAACGAACTGCAGTTTACGAAATACCGGGTTACCGGAGGCATAAGTGTGAACGGTCGAGTTGGCGACGTCATCTTGTGGCGTAGAGTATAAACAGAGAAAACACAAAGCTTTAGTGCAGCGCCTAAGCATAATATATTTAACCGCTGTGGTAAAGCACGCAAGCGGACAGACATCTGTGGGCGTGCCCACGCTAATGGCACTGTCGACTGGTTCCTACCGCGGTGCAACTCGGTACGTGGTGGTACGGAGCCCTTTCTAGATTGGAGCCAGAGAAAGCCTTCGCCAGTCGAACGCGCTAGCTGCTTCCAGAGCAGCCGAAACAGCCACGCGATCGAGTATTTGTCGGATCTCGGTTGAGCTCCCTGGTGGGAGCGGCTAAGAGTGCTCTGAGCTGGAGCGCGGCGCTCTGAATGAACCAGACGAACGTGTTCCGTAGAGATGGGTCGCTCAGGAGCGAGCCGGATCTTGTGAGCGGCTCTTTTTAAAGACCGAGTGAGCCGTGGTTCAGTAAAAGTGAGCGGCGGTTCTTTTGGAGAAAGGCAGCTGGTTCTCTCGCGTTCAGTGAGCCGTGCCGATGCGTTCCGTCAGAGCCGGGTCTTCTGCTGGGTGCGACTTCCGCGCCATCCATTAGCGGTACGAGAAAGCAACTGCCCTCCCGCCCTTCCTCGCAAGAGTTGCCTTCACCCCCTCGCCTTCGGCAGAAGAACGAATGAGTCGCGGTTCACGTGAGCGGCGGTTCTTTCGGAGAGAGGAAGCCGGTTCTCTCTCGTAACAAGAGACCGGCTTCCTCTCTCCGAAAGAACCGCCGCTCACTTACTGAACCATGGTTCCCTCGCTCTTCAAAAGAGCAGCTCAAAAGATCCGGCTCGTTCTTGAGCGCAACCGCCGCTCACTTACTGAACCACCGCTCCCTCGCCGTGGTTCAGTGAGTGAGCGGCAGTTCTTTCGGAGAGAGGCAGCCGGCTCTCTCTCGTTCAGTGAGCCACGAGGAACCGTTCCTAGAGAGCGCTCAGGAGCGAGCCGGATCTTTTGAGCCGCTCTTTTGAAGAGCGAGTGAGTCGTGGTTCAGTAAGTGAGCGGCGGTTCTTTCGGAGTGAATGAGCCGTGCCGAACCGTTCCGTCAAAGCCGGGTCTTCTGCTGGGTTTCGAGGTTTCGATTTCTGACCGACGAATGGTGGCCGGTGTGGGCAGACTCGCGCTACTGGTACTCGCTCGCAGTGTGTGGTGTGCGCAGCAGTCCCTTTGGTTTTTGGTGCGTCCTATGGTGTGGCACCCGATGCCACCGAGGGGAGAAGTAAAGAAGCCTTAATTGGCAAACGATGGTACCGTTCGTTGCTTGCTGCTGTTCGAACGATGTCTCACGACTCTCACCGATCGCACATCGTGCGCTGGTCCAATAACACTTCGAAGATGGTCTTCCGCGTCCTGAAAGATAACAGGTGAACGTACAGTTTACGCCCTGGTCTTCATTTGTGCTAATTAGTGTAGTCATGAACATGTCGCCCATGACATCCACTTAAGTGCATTTTCTGAGCGTGTATCATTAGCACGTCATTGAAACGACGCCAATGATCTGTTGTGTTGTATTAAAACTTCATTTCCTTTTTTTTTCTTTTTGTCCTGGCGCATGATGGCATGATCGCCAGTATCGCGCTCAAGAGAAATAAACGAAAAAAATAAAAAAGGAAAGGTACGTAGTGAACGTACGTGTGTGGATAAATGAATAAAGTTGAAAGATGATGTACAATCATTTTGCGTTCTTATATTGACGAAAGTTTATTTTAAAGTACCACAAAAACAGACAAGCTTCTGTTTCCGTAATGACCATGAAGTTACATATTTTTTATTGCGATAGCAATTATATGGACACTTCAACCGGATTTCTGCCGTCGGCGTCGCCGTCGCCGTGAGGTTCCGTATAGATTCCAAGGGTGATAAAATCGTCGCCGCGCGCCGTATGCGCGAGCGAAAGCGCGCGGGGGACGCGCGCTATTACGGAGGGCGAACTCCCCCGCGCGCTATGACGGAGAGCGAACGCACGGCGGAAAGCAAACGCGACCTTTGCGCGAAAGGCCGTGGGGGTATGGAAGGGAGGGAGGCGGGGCGGCGCTGTGCTCCGGCAGCAAAGGCGTATCTTGCCACTCAATCTCCCACGCGAAAGCAAGAAACGGGAAGAGGGGAAGGGGGGATGGGGGGCAGCTTCTCCTTTGCCAACAACTTCTTCTCTGCCCTTTGCCCGGCGGTGCCGGTCGCTCGCACCGTCTCTTATCTCCACACGGCTCTGGCCTTTGTATGCGCTGTGCATTCGCCGCTCAGTTTCCGTTGAAGCGATAGACCGCGCGAACCTGCGCTTGCTGCCAGCGTTTTGACAGTCGTTGGCTGCGGTCATTCAGTGTGATCTATTCATGTTTGCTTGTGCGCGCTGACACCACGATTGTTAATTCAGTTAGTAAGCCCATGTGTCCAAGTTTATGCAGCCGATAAAACTACTATCCCTACTCCGAATAGCTCTCTACTAATTTGCTATCGCAATCGATGCTTCGCCTTTCGGGCGAAACTGCGACATTTTTTTCCTAAAAAAATACGTCGCATTCTGCTTGTTACAGTATCATAAGCATTTTATCCCTAATATCAGAAAAGAAAGTTTCATCAGAACTCGAAATTCACGCTTTTAATATATGTAAAAATATTCTCCAAACATATCGAAAATACCAATAACACGGTTATTAAATTATGCATATAACGTTTTTTTCAAAGCCAGATAACTATACAATATGCATAACACAGGTTACACGTTTAAGTGAACCGGTGAGCCGTTCAAGTGAACCGGTCCATTTCAGTGAGCTGAGCCGTTCCGAGCCGCGCACTGGAGTGAGCCGTTTTGCCTATCTCTAGTTTCGAGCACTCGAAAGCGGCCACTCGAATGCACCACGAGCCTACTTTTTCCCTGCGTATCTTTCTCCGTACTTTCCCCTCTCCTCACTTGTAGGGCAGTCAACGAGGCGCTCGCTCTCTCTGAATGAGTGAGGACGTTTAAGTGCGCACTTTAGAGGCCCGGGCTGTCGGCGTCTAATGTGTCATGTCGTTACGCCCAGAAAACACAAGCGCAAAACAGAGCCAATACATGCCAATACCAGCGCAAAACTGGGTAAAATTAAAATAACTAGATTCCGAGTAATAGGAAATACAGGAATATTCTTGAAATAATCAAATTAAGTAACAGAAACTCATTAAAATCGCTTTTAACACGTCCGGCTGATACCGGCGCAGCGCAAAAGAGGGCGCCACCACCCCACAAGTGGAAGGATTCCGCTCGCCGCGCCACCGCTCCAGCGTTCAATCAGCGCGCGACTTCTGGTAGGAGAGGAGGAGCGCGCCTACAAAAGCTGTTCTCGCCCTCCGGGGCGTTCTTTCTCGCCATGGTCGGCGAGCGGCGGCGGATTCTCGCCTGTGAGACAGCGCCGACGCAGGTCTGATCAAGCGGTGCGCGCCCGATAAGCTGAGGTTGCTCGCCAGCGCAGGCAAACTATTCCCAAAAATCGTGAAAAGAATTGCTAAACTCAAAATAAACGCAGGACAAAAGGAGATCAACACAAGGGAAATGCTGGCGAATCACCGCTCCGCACTTCTCCAGCTTTCACCTTGAGTGGAACTGCATTACCGCCGAGTTTACCATTGCATTAGCGCCGAGCGACGCCACGCTATATATTTTTTTTTTTGATCAGCAGGGGAAATGAAATAGGCTGATGAAGATGATAATCTAACGTCGTACTGATGCCCGTGCGACGTAGTTACTCTACCAGAACGGCCTATGGCGCCGCAACGGTTGCATTCAGCAGTAGTATCTCTATAATAGAGAGAGAGAGAGAGATCTTTATTTAAGAGCAGAGAGATATGCTGACGTAGAAGCCTTCGCCTACATGGTGCTCTGCAAAGGAAGAGGAGAAGGGAGAGAAAGGCCCTAGGAGGAGGACGGCAGCAGAACATTAAAAAAGTGTTTTTCTGTTCAATTACAATAACGTCCTGGAACTTATATATAAAAGAGCATCGTCTTGGGGTTTATCTCCGGACGTGCGGTTGCATTTCGATGGTGGCGGCATGTATAAGCCCTCATGTACAAAGATTTGAATGAACGAGAATGAAGTTGAGTTGATCAAATTTAACCTGCAGCCTTTCACTACGCTGTTTCTTACAGCCTTGAATTGTGGCGTTGCGTCCTGAAATTCCATAGCAGAATAAAAGAACTGTCACAGCAAAAATATTGATCTCTTAATTACGTGCCCATCGAAAAAAATACCATCAACGATGATGTAATGCTATGCTTAATAATAAATTTTAAGGGATATTATACTAATCTCTGTACGTTGGGACGACACGCGAACCATTTGTTGTTTCCATGTTTGTGACGGACAGAAACGCTGGTGAGACTAACGACGAAAATGTTTCAGGCGCTGCTTAAAGCGGAACCATTATTGTGAACTTCAATAAGCTCAACTAACGTCAAAGCGAGCTTTCAGTCAGATTAGACACCATTCGACATGGTGTAGCGCTTTCGTAGACTCATTTGTTCATGTTACTGAAATTGCCTGGATTTTCATCTACCGGGTGTGCAGAAAGTCAGTGCTCTTTTTTAAAACATTATGTAGTCTAAATAACATTAACTATAATATCAGCGGCGTTCCAATAAGTAAAAGGAAATGTTTTCTCTTTCGTATGTACTCTGATAAACGTAACTGCATGGTGAAGCGCCGGCTATATGCCTTTTTCCATAACATCAGTTGAACAAAACGCGCGCAGATGAGCAGCGACTTCTATATACGTAGCACTTTAGCGGGCCACAAAAAAATAAGTTCATATAAGATTACAGTACAATTTAAAATATGGTCAAGCAGAACGGTAGCACATATTTACTCGGTCATGTGGTTTCAGGGACACAAAGTTGTACAGTAACGGACGCAGACACATGCCACAGAAATAGTGCCACAGATGTAATGCTCTGAACCGGTCGCACTCTAGAAACGGGACCCGCTTTTTTTGTGGAAGCCTGTAGTTTAAAAGATTGAGCTTTGGGCTGCCACTGTCCCGACAGGCATTCAACCCCCTGGCACACTTCAGGTTTCACCGTTTTCAGGAAGGAACATGAGCGGCGGAACAGACAGTGTCCCTGGATCAACTTGTATCTTGAACAACAAAGCAGCGCTCGACGCTTCCTTTTGTTTGCCTTCTTTGCAGCCTGCCCCATTCACGCCGTCTCATCGAAATCCGTGCAGCGCTCTGGTAGCCAGACTTGCCAGTGCCGGCAATCACGCCCGAGTAAGCAGAACGGTTGATACAGGAGAACTGCTTGCGATAGGCCAGCGTTTGGCTACATGACAGTAACAATTGTTTCCCAATTCATCAATGGCTAATCCTGAGCCCTTCTCTTGTGTAAAGTGATTGTAGACGTATCTCCTATACGTACCATAAACCGGAGGAGAAATTTCATAAAGCCGTTTCTAAGCTAGGATGACTCGTAACGACCGGCCTGTGCCATTTGTAATACTATGAGCAGTATTAGACCAATGCATGCACAATGGCCAGACTTGATAGCCCACCACCTTCCCGTCAGGTAAGATCTATATGGGTAGGTGGTGGTAGATAAATTGTCGGCATGCTACACAGTGGGTTATAAGGAATGCCGTAGTGAAGGACCCCGGATTTATGTGGACCGTGTTTGATTATTTGGCATGCACCCAAATTGCGGGAGACGAGCGTTCTTGCGTTCCACTGCCATCGAAATGCGGTCTTCGCGGCCACCAAGCGACCCCGTGACCACATTCTGTGCAGCAAAACGCCACAGCAACTGAGCTGCCACGAAGGGTGGTAGTGTTGTAAACGTTCAGCCTCGGATCCGCGTGCACAAAGCTTCTCATGCCGAATTTACATTGGCGACTTGTTCCACGCAGTTTCTGCTTTATGGACCAAGGCCCGCATTTACATATAAACTGCCTTTATTGATCGCCGCACTCATAGGTTTGTTAACGCGTCGATGGCTGTTATGAGAGGCGGGTGCCCGAACGCCGTACAATGAGGAAACGCAGTTACGACACAGCTCGCACTCAAGAAATGTTCATAAAAAAACGGGTGCCGGCCATTTTTGTGACAGCGAACAAGGCGGTCAGGCAATCATAGACACTTCTTAGGAAGAAAAGCTTTAATCGCGAACGCCGCCCTAGGAGACTTGTGAAATTGGATCCACAAGTTGCGTGTCTAATGGTTCACAAGGGTCCTCTGACGTATAAGCTGGGTTTGTCCTTGTCTCTTGCCAATGTTAATAGCGCACTAGGCGATGTGGACATAGGCGCCAGTGAATGCAAGCAGCATTCACGCAAAAGGAGATTTATACTTCGCGTGTCCTTGGTCCCCAAGTTCCAAATTTCGTGTTTTGTAGCCTCTACTCAACTGCACGCTTTTATTGGGAAGAACTACAGTTGCGACTCAACTGTCGACTCGTCTAGAGTTTCGTACCCGAGTGGCACGCCGCTTTCTCTTGGTTCCGCTTTGTCTCCCGTCGTGCACTTCGATCTTGTTTCGTCCACAGGAAACAAAAGACCCAAGCGTTTGTACCTAGAAGTTCTTTCTTCCGGGCTCGTGTCCAGCAATTCCTGTAACGACCTTTATTCGAACGTTGAAAAAAGCCATAGTGATCTAAGTGCCGCGAAGATTCCCGATGCCGTTTCTCGGTGACCTGAGTCGCAGTTGAAAACTGTAAGCGAGGAGAATAAAAACAAAAGCAAGGAAATGGACAAGAAGAAATTTCAACAGAATGTTTACAGAGACATCTTATATATCGCTGGAAAAAATGTGCCTCGCCAAACTGCATGAAGCTGTCAGTGAAACTTTTTTTCTTGTCCTGACTCTTTATTATTTTTCTTCTTTCCTTCCTATCTATGCTTCACCCTTTCCCCCGCGCCAAGTGTGTGGTAGACAAACAGCCGTCCTTGGTCAACCGCCCTACCTTTCCCTCTTCGTTTCTCTCTCTCAGCATCTTCTGAAATGAATGGTTATTAAAGATGCCACAGAAATTCTGAGAATTGCCTACTAAGGCCTAAGCATTCTTTGGCTCGGCTGTTGCTTCGCTTTTGCTTACTTGCCTTTCCTAGCTTATGCATGTCTACCCATCGCTTTTCCGGTGCCAAAGAAGTGAAATCCACGTAATGAATGGTGTAGAGCTGAGCTGCCAGGAAGCTGCATGGCCCCTTCAATGTGATCGTCTCAAGTGAGCCGGAACGCGGTCACAACCGGTTTCACCACAGCTGTTTTTGCTAAGTTCTTTATTTCATTTTCCTATTCTCCTTTTAAAGCGAAGCTTTATATATCTAGGCGAGATCGTATATGGCCAGGCGAAATCGCCTGTGTACAGAAAACTATCATCATCAGCACTGGCTCGAGCATCGTCGTCGTCTTCCACAGCTGGCTTCGTTGCCGCTCATCATTCCAGCGTAGAAATTCACTTCTCTTCTGTTGTCGTAATGGGGAGGCCGCGTTTACGGGGGTATGAGCCACTGCTTAAGGTGGTATGAGCCATTCATTGTCTTACGTGATGAACATATTTAGTTTTGAAGCAATTTAATTCCGAAGAATCGCAAGCGCCAATGATCGGACGAATGCTGCTAACCACGCCGCCGAGCAAACTCGAGACATCGAGCGCAAGCGACAACGGCGGACGGCTGGCATACCGTCAGTGACGTCGTTCTGTTCGTCGCAGCGGAACGTGTGTGTAACCTCATAATTCCGAAATACTTTAATGAACATTTGGGATTAGCGCAGTGATAAACACCGGGGCCGTACGTTTCCGCTTCGCTGGTTAACCATCTCCACGGAGGGGAAGGGCCGACGAATTGTTTTTCTTAGGACCTTGACGCGGCGATGGCGACATCTCCAGTTTTTTTTTCTTTAACGCCGCAAAACATTTATTATTGCTATTATTTATTTATTTACAATTTATTTATTTATGTATTTACAATACCTACAGCGCGCGTGTGGGGCATTAGTGTATGGGGGAAATATTAACAATGAAATACAAAAAATACAAATACATAACAAAGTGCAGCTTTGTAACACGTCATTTGGAATTGTCTACAGAACAACAACTCTGAAATGTGGTTTAAAAACAACAAAGGCAACAAAGGGTCAAAAAGAGCCAAATCGCTAAAAGGAGGAAAAGAAAGTATAAACAATAACTTTAAAGTTTGCCCAGGCTGAGATGAAATATAACTTTGAAGCACAAGTGGGACGGTTGAATGAGAAGCGGAGACAATTTCTTGCGGGAGTTTATTCCATTGTGGAATTGTTCGCGGGAAAAATGAATATTTAAAAAAGTTTATTCTGGTAGCAAACTGGCGCACATTTAATGTGTGATCAGTACGGGCAGATATATGTATACATGTGAAGTGAAGTGAAGTGAAGTTTATTCTTCTTTTCAAAGAAAAGAGGGGACCGGGACAAAAGGCGGTAAGGCCTAACGAGGCCCCGGTACCCATAGAGTTGGCAGTAAAAAAAAAAGAAAAAAAAGAAAATGTACATATAAGGTGCCACAAATATGTCAAAAACAATGCTACAATGCCCACAGTGAAACTTAATTAGGGAAAAAGACAATCATGTGCAAGGTAATACTCAAGCATACAAAGTCATACACGTACAAACACAATGCATACATGACTGGTGAATTAAGACAAGAAATATGCGACTGCACTACTTGTCCGCAACAAAGATAGATAGAAAAAAAAAACGTACACTATAAGAAAACGGTGGATTACATTTTTTTTTACATTTGAATTTGGCCTTCAATCAAACGTCGTTTCGTGTTTTTCTTAAACACATTTTCAGATAAAAAGAAATCATCAGTAAAGGAAACTTGTTGAGGGCTGTGGGTACTTGAAAATTTAGCTTTTGTCTACCATAATTCGTGCGTGTTCGCGGAACTCGTAATTTTACCTTACGAAAGTTGTAATTTATGATCCTGTCAGTAACAGAGTACAAGCGGTTTCGATGAATGTATTGCAACAGCCGTAGATAATAGACTTGGTCAGCTTGTAGTATGCGATGTTTAACGAACAAGGGTTGTGTACGTAAATTTTGTGGTGGACCGTAATAGCCCTCAACAGCCCGCAAAGCTCTTTTTTGTAGCAGTAGTAGTTTATGGTAGTTTGAAGACGTAGTCGTACCCCATACAAGATTACAATATGATAGTTTTGAAAATAACAGTGCGTTATACATTGACACCTTTAACCAAACAGGCAAGAGTTTAGAAATCCTAAAAAGCAGACCAACAATTTTACTCAGTTCGGAAGCAAGTTTTGAGATATGTACCGACCAAGAAAGATTTTCATTAAACCACACGCCGAGAAATTTTTGAGAAGAAACCTGGCAAATTTTTGTGTTATCATAATAAATCTGTATAGAATAACGTTCTACGGTATTGATCGGCTTGAAGAGAATGTAATTTGTTTTATTTATATTTAAACTAAGCTTATTTGCGTATTTGCGTAGGCTCCACTATGTAGTTTTCTGTTCGAATGCCCGTTAAACCATTAAATATTTTATAAAACAAAGACAAACGTAAATATTTGCCCCTGTCTTCAAGAAGAGGCCACCCCAAAGTATTTATGATTTCGAAAGACCTTGAGAATAGTCGTAATAACCTGTGACGAAACGGACCGCTCGCATCTGCACACGCTCCGGAGCATCGATGTTACACAGCTGTAGTAAATGGGTGCCAAGTGCTACACGCGTATTTCAAAAGTGGGCGTACATTCGACATTATGCTATTATCTTATGTACCAATCAGTTATTCTTATTTTTGTACTAAGCAGCTCTACAGCAGGCTTCTCTGCACACACACTCGTAATGCGGGAAAGTAAGCTTTCTAGGTGGCCTGACGAGAATGGTTGTCTCTCTGATCATTTTTTTCCCCCATTGCTCCTTATCGGTTGATAAAGCCTCCAATAATCTATATTTGCACTATTATAACAAATTAATGTCCTACCTTTGCAAATTATGCGCTTTTGTGCCGGTACAAGACACTAAACTTTTCGCGTGACAGACAGATTTTGGTGGGGCACTCGCCAAAGAATGCTTACGCATTAAAATCCTTTTTGCAATGCTCGACTATATTGATGAACTCGGTGTATGAAATAAAACTCAGCGCCCTATACAGTTCACAATGCGTGGTCTTGAACTCGTTTGGAGTTCCTCAATGGCATTGTATACTTAACAGAGTGTTTAAAGAAAACGTTGGAGATTTGGGTGCTACTACCCCCTGTTAGGTGCTAGAACGTTTACGCATACAATTTCGCACAGCAAGTCAGATGAAACGGGATTTGATACGCGAGACAAAGGTACAACCACTCTCCTTTGTAGTTCGGAAAACTAACTGACTGCAACCAAGCAGCCTGTAGATATAGTGTGAGTCTATTTCGTTTCCGTCTCCTTATCTAGAGGCAATGCACGTAATAACCGTATCGTTTGTGCCTCCGTGCAGTAAAACTGCAATTGTGAAAGCAACACGGAACCTTGCGTCAGCGCTGAGCCAGCTCACCGATCCAAAATCGATGATGGGATGCACTCTAGCTAATAACAGGACGCTGGAAGGTGCACATAATTGGCAGAGAACATTCGCTAATCAAATTGGTTTAGCCTGGATAATAAGCTGTGTAAGCATGACACGAGACTGCAGGGCCTATTCATGTCGGGTGTGGGAATAAGTCGTTTCATCTTTCCTCCCCAATGAATGATTGCATTATGTTTCGCCTGCGCCTACGGCTTGGTTGATGGCTCGCTGTGTGTTGTGATAATCCGAGGAGACGAAACAAATGTGCTGTACGTCGGCAAAGACGGTGTTGCCGTATTAAGAACACCCGACTGTTGACAAAAGTCAAGAAGTGCGTTGGGTGCATGCCTGTTAAAAGAATCCCACAGGTGTTCAGAGTTAACCCGGATTCCTCCATCACGGCGCCGTGATATTTCCTCCATCACAGACCGCCGTGATATTTCGATACACGTATGTTAGGCAACGCAATTGCAACTGTGGCACATCCTCTACGGCAACACCTTCTGTTGAAGCACAATTCCATTTTTACAGATGAACTAGATGATGAGGTCTACATTTCAGCAAAACAGAAAATTGTCCGTGGTGGTATATGTGGACCATATGGTCGACGCGGAGAGTTAAACGTGGTCAGGTAAAAATGGTCGAGGCGAGTTATCCTTGAAACAGCAATCGCAACATATAGCTGGCTAATAAACGAGGCTCAACAAAATAAATTATTAATCACTAGCCTCAGGGCACGCATAGGCAAGGCACGCCTTAGTTAACCATTCCTTTTTACAGTCCTTTTTTGTGTGTGTTGCCCGTGCCCTGGAATACCATAGACGTCTTTGAGACGTCTATGGTAGGTAACTGAATTACAACTATGGCGCATCGCCTAATGCAAAATTCGTGTGTGTCCGTGTAAATCTGTGTGCGTGTGCATGAGGCGTGCCCACATGTCTTCAATTGCTCAAGTCAATTATATTTATTCATCTGACAATCAAATGATGGGGAGAATCTGGCAACGCAAGCTGGCAACATGCCCAATGTCATCAAATAATTATATCAAGTGTGCGTCACAGTTTAGTTAAACCAGACAATAACCAGTAGTTCAACCGGGCATTAGACCAGGAAGTAGAAGAGTCGGGTGCAATTAGCAGAAGTCCAGACACCAAGCTTCAATTTCAACGTGATAGCTTTAAGGGTCCTGTGTCGCAGAAAATCCAGCGTTGGCAACCGGCGTCGGCGTGCGATGCAGGTGGCGGAGAAAATCATCCCCAGCCACCCCGACCGCGCCGGCCCTCCACGTGGTGCATGGTTTTGGTGAACAAAAATTGAATTTCTCACAGTGAAATCCGTCAGGAAAATGGTAAAGTACGACTTTACCATTCGGCGTCGGATTCGCCGTAGGATTGTTTACCAATCGGTGTCGGATTGTAATTTGAATGTACGAGAAAACCTAATTCTGCTACAAGGAAACTCAAACCCCTTTTCCAGCATTTCTACCAGACCTACAGCCGCGCGTTGCGATGCGAAGGGGTCCCGATAACGCTATCGCGTTCTACTCTTAAAGGCAAAGCTTAAGCGTCCTCCAAATTTTGATATACCGGTCCCTAAATTGGGCTAGGAGGTGCGCTGACGTCCTAATAAAATCAAATTATGGAGTTTAACGTCCCAAAGCTAGATACGGCCAGTGACGAAACTGGTAGTAGCGGGCTTTGTATTAATTTCCAAAATCTGCGGCATCTAAAGTGCACCAGCATGTAAATCCAAGCAGACGAGCGCTATTCAAACAAAGCTTGTATTGCCTCACAGGTGTCGGTGCCCTTGCAGGCGTGACCGCAAAAAACTCTCTCTCAAGCCACGCGAATATAGAAATTGCTCGTCGGGCTGCGGATTCGAACCACCGACCTCCGGCTTGCGAGACCACCACGCTAACCGCTTCAGCCACTGTCGGTTCATAATACGCTCTCTTAAAAGCGGGTTTTGATATGCACAGGTGGTGGGCACGCGATCGTGCCACTGCTCCCGCGTTCGTCGGCGTCGTCTGCTTCAACAGCTGGCTGCGTTGCCGCTAATCATTCCGGCATAGAATTTCACTTCTCTTCTGTCGTCGTAATGGAGAGGTCGCGTTTACGGGGGTATGAGCCATTGCTTAGGGGTTTTGAGCCATTCAATGTGTTATGTAACAGACAGATTTATTTTTGAATACATTTCATGGAAATTCATCAAGAATAAACGCGCTCGGGAAACGCCTAGTCGTCGACGTGGCGATTCTAGCGTGAGGGCCTCCGTAGCCCAGGCGAAGCGTCATCGAAGAGATGTGGGCCCCAAGTTGAGGGAGCGCGATGTTGAGGCCAAACGTCAGCGAAGAGCCGCCGACCCTGAGTTGTGGGAACGCGATGCTGAGGCCACATGTCAGCGTCGTCTATCCGTCCAGGAACCCGACAAAGGTGTTGCACGCATCTCAAGCTAGCGCCAACTTCCCCGCTGTGACAGCCAGGTTTCAACGTGAGTTTCTCTACCGGAACTTCGGAGCCAGCTGCAATGCGTGTGACTGGTTGTGGTTCGAGCACAACGTGGTACTCATCTACGCAATTCGTTCGGAGGGAAGGAAGCAAGGAACGAAAGAGAAAGGCAGAAGCCAGGAAGGTTAACCAGAATAACGTCCGGTTGGCTATCCTACACCGAGGGATGAGAAAGGCCCGGGAACACAAAGATGATAGGGAGAGAGAGGAGGGAAGGAAAGAAGGGACTCACGACAAGCTTCGCTGACTCCCATTTCCTAGACAGGGGAAGGGCCTACTAATTTTTGTAATCTGCCCTTATCAAAAGGCGTTTACCGGGCCGGAACACAGAACCCGTAACCTTGCGCTCAGCAGCAGCCCACCATAGGTCCTTCGCCACCGTGGCTGGTGTAAGCTGATGTTCTAGTTAAAGGTGTACTAACGCAACATTTCGTACCCTTCGTTTCTTGCGTTATATCAATTCAGGTCAGAGACCTCTAAACTCTAGAGAAAATATTCGCGAGCCCAAGTGCACCCTAGATAATTTAATATAATAGCACTTCTACAACCTGTTTAGTTTCGTTGCAACTGCTATGGCCTGACATCATGACGCAAGATGTGATCACGTGGGAACAGGACATTGCGACGTTTTGACACTTGATCCGACTAGCTCGGTTGTCTGCATGCCGCTACATCGGCCCTCACAACGAGTAAAAGCATATGAGGCGACCCAGCGATCCGCAGCGAGTATCGAAACGTTGCAGTCTCTTGCTCTCACGTGACCACATATTGTGTCATGACGTTCGAACACAGTAGAGCCGAAACCGAAACTGTCTGCAGGAAAGCTGTTGTGTGAAAGGGGTCCTGAAACAATTTTCTAGCTAATCATACAATGGCCTAACCATTAAACGACTTGGTCTCACAAATCTTATTCCGCAAACATTTTTTTCGAATCCTTCAACTATAAGTGGAGTTATCGTATCGATACCCGGCTTTCTCTCTCCTTATGTATCCGCATGCGCGCTGTAAGCCATACAGTGGAGAAGGCAAGAGGGCAAAACCCCGGCCCAAAGTTGAGTGTCACTGCGGCGAAATAAAGACGAAAGTGCTCGCCGAGGCACCCCGTGGCGGCCGCGGTAGACTACGCTACGCAGCACGCCGCTTCCATATCGGAGGCCACGCGTAGCAGACGGAGCTACATGCCGTACAAAAATGAAATGATGTTTCCTGACTTTTTGAGATCGCAGACATATATATTTTTCATTTATTGGACTTAAAATTATCAATTATGTATTACTCTGAATGCTCTAGTGATCACGAAATCAACCAATAGCGTTGGTGGGCCAGCTGCTTTCGATGACGCTGCATGACGACATTGCGGAAGCGAGAGCAAGCGATGTTTCGCTGTGTTCGACAGTCGAAAGTGAATTTCCTGCTGCATGCAGTGCAGTAACATTTGGCTCACATGTCAACAGCAGCCTCCAAAACAGATCGGCAACGTTTTCTTACTATATTCAAAAAATGTTTCAGGCCTCGTTACATTATTTACGGCCCTCTAAGACAGGCCAGTATTTTTCCTCAGGTTCGGAGATCTACGACCTTCGTTTACCTCAGACAAAGTAAAAAGTAAATAAAATATGTCAGTGCACCTTTAATATTTCCGCAAGAGCCTGCCCTCGTTCACTGCGGGACAAAACCGAGTTCTCGTGTTTGCAACGCTTGCCAGTTTCTTCTTTTAACAAGGAGCGAGTGCCCAATCCTGTGGCCGCAGAGCTGTGATGCAACACCCCAGAGTTTCTGTTCTTAACCTCTCGCTCAACCCGCTCGTGGTGCAACAATGTCTTCACGCACTATGCTGCTTCTCGTTGTAATGGATGCGCATATTTGTTTGCCCAGAGCCTCTTTCAAATGTCGCTTAAGAGCCTCGCCTTCTGCATAATCCTCGGCACCGTAGCGTCGCTGTCAGGCCATTAAACCCGAATTGCGGCACATCCTTTTGCTTCATTTATTCCCCAGGCGCGAGACAACAAAGTGTCTTGGAGACAGTAAGAGCACGATTATTTATTTTGAATACTAGCTGTATACTCGTCGTCGGGATAAGACATTAAAGGGAGACAAAAAGCATAGACAAGCATAGACATCACGAAGTTGTGGCTGTCACTTTCCTACAAGGAAAACGGGGAAAAAATCGCGGGACAATTTTTACTTGCGTGAACTTCGTCAGGCACAGTCAAGCTTTGACAAGTTACTCGGCAAGGATTATAATTGAAAGTGACGGACTGTAAAGGAAAGCGTCAACGTAGGCGTCCACTCTATTTTACTGCACATTGTGTCTTTGCTTACGAACGAGCAGAGTGTTCATTTTATTTCCTTTATTTGCCATTTATACCAAGGCATTTATATTTATACCATGTCATTTATACCATGAGCTTGTATACATAGGAAGGAACTGTTGTACTCGGTGGCCAGATGCTAGCGGAGGCCTATAATTGGCAGCTACAAAAATAAGTAAATAAATGAATGAATGAATGAATGAATGAATGAATGAATGAATGAATGAATGAATGAATGAATGAATGAATGAATGAATGAATGAATGAATGAATGAATGAATGAATGAATAAACAAATAAATAAATAAATAAACAAGCAAGCAAACGGACGAACACGCAGATTGAACGCAATGTTGGATTGTAAATGATGTAGGTTAGGTTAGGCTAGGTTACATTCTCGAGGTGACATCATTACCAAGTGGGAATCGTTCAAGCATATTATTTTCATTGTATTAGCAAATTCGTGCCGCCTCGTAAAAGAAGAACTAAACGGAACCCTTGGATCAACAGGGAAATCATCCAACTAAAACGTAGGATAAGCCGCCAGAGACGGAAAGTAGCAAAGGAACCCGCAAAAATAACTGAGTTGTCTGCACAACGGCGTTCTATGATTACTGAAGCAAAAAATAGATATTACAAAGACACATTGATAGGTTTCATGAGGTCGTCTCCTGATAAATTTTGGCGTCACATGTCGAAAAAGGACAACGAGTCATATAGCATTGTAGTAGATAACACTGCAGTTGCTGATCCTGCAGTGGCTGCTTCTTCTCACATAGAGTTCTTTCAGTCGGTGCTTTCTGTTCCGTCACAATCCAGTATTGAATCCATACTCTCTGCATTGCTTCGCTCGGAAGAGATGCCAGACGTTGAAGTCTCGTATGAAGGAATTGTAGTTCTTCTACTGAACATTGACGTTAAAAAATTGGTAGGCCCCGATGACATACCGAACGCATTTCTGCGCAGGTATGCGGAATGGGTTGCACATTAGGTTAAAATTATGTTTGACGCGTCACTCGCAGAAGGCCGAGTCCCTGATGACTGGCTTTACGGCAAAGGTTATACCTGTGCACAAGTCTGGAGATAGATAATCGAAAATTATCGTCCAATATCGCTGACCTGCGTTTGCTGCATCCACAATAACACAGCTTCTTGAAACAATTAATGATTTTGCCAGCGCATTAAACAATAAGAAACACATAGATGCCATCTCTCTTGGTCTGTCGAAAGCGACAGACCAAGACAGAGTGCTACATTCGACAGAGTGCTACATGCAGAATTTATTGTGAAACTGACTGATATGGGAATAAACGAAAAAATAGTAAAATGGATAACCGCGTACCTCCGGGGCAGAACCCAATACGTTGAAGTGGAACACATTAAATAAAAGCCGTTGAACGTGTCGTCAGGTGTCCCTACGGGGTCTGTGTTTGGTCCTGTACTATTTTTAGTATATATTAATGACATTTCTTCTGCAATTCATGAAGGCTATCACGGTGCAGCTTTTCGCTGATGATTACTTATTATACAAAGAAATTAATAGCACGGAAGATTAGCAATTACTCAGGGATTCTCTTAGGGCTTTAGAAAAATGGTGCGACAAATGTAAAATGAAAATAAATTAGAGTAAAAGTGTTGTATTGCGCATAACTAATAAAATAAATCATATTTTCCATTTTAATTACACAGTGAATTCTTCGGTGCTTTTCACGGTTGACGTGCTGAAATACTTTGGCATATATATATTCGCGAATTTAAGCTGGTCAAACCATGTTATAAAAATATGCAAAACTGCAGAAAAGAAGCTTTGGTTCTTGCGACGGAAATTGCAGTTAGCCTCCCAGTCAGTAAAACTAACAGCTTATTTAACGTACGTTCTGCCCACGCTAGAATATGCCAGTATAATCGGGGACACTTATCAGTCAGGGTTAATTGAGAGACTGGAAAGAGTTCAACGTCGAGAAGCAAGGTTTATTCTATCACGTCATTCTCGCACAGATTCTGTCTCCGAAGTGCTCAGTTTACTGAACTTGCCTAAGCTCGCTGAACGCAGGTGCATAGCTAGGTTCTTTTTCTCTTCTCACTAAAAACAAATTTAACATCAATAGTAAACAGTATTTCATAGCATGACAAGGTAGAACGCTACGAAAAAGCAGAAATAATACTTTTCAAATACCTCAGGTGCACATTAACGATTACGCATTTGCTTTCTTCCCAAGAACCAATAAAGAATGGAATGAATTACCGGTGTTAACGCGGTTGAGCACCAGTGCAGAACAATTTGAGACAAACTTAAAGCTGCATTGAAAGATGCACGCATGTATACGTGCTCACCGCTTGTCTCGGGTGTGTATGAGCTCGTTTGTTAACATTGCATTTATAGCCTTGCATTATTGATCGGATAATGTACAGAATATTTCGCTTACGTACGTTTATGTTTCTTGTTTTGTTTGTTTTTTTTCTTTGGGGGGGGAGGGGGGGAGCTTATGTTCGCTTCTTCATATACTGCCTTATTCATGTACTGTACTCATTGCCGAAATGCTGCTATTGACCTGTTTTTTTGTGCTTTATGCAATATTGGAATATTCGTGTATTGTGCTAATTGTTGAAGTGCTGCTTCTGACCCACCCTGTAACGGCCGACAGGCCAACAATATGAGTAAATCAAAAAGCGGAGTTAGCGAGGAGCGAGGTGGCAGCTTGCAATAGGGGACGCCACGAGCACAGCTTCGTCGCCTATAGTTCTCAGCTGTCTGCGTCAGAAGGGCGAATGCAATGTATGACGCTTGTCGAGGAAAGACCGGCGAGGAGAAGCGAATGCATATATGGAAGTGGTGACGCATCATAGTTACATTTACGGTTTCGTACCTCTCGTGTCACAGTGGCGCATTCTTTCTCGGGGATTGGCCAAGAATGGGGACACACCCAGTTGCACATAGTCAGTGGTACACACACACTCGGTTACCCAAGATGGCTACTGGGCCAGACAACAGCTAGCGTCAAGTTATATATTAAGGGACATTCCCAGTGACCCAAGTTGTTTATAGGTACGCCTCTACGAATATATCCGGCGAAGAAACGCCGACAAATGCCAAATACCGGGGAAGATGTAAAGGGAGCTGCGCTTTAAAAGTAGGGTGTAGAAAAATGAGTAGCTTTCAGCATACGATTGCTAAACTACAAGTACTTAAAGTGACGATAAGGAGAATGCAGGACAATGTGGCTGAGGTCTGCACGATTTTCTCTGGCTATTGACCGAAGAGCTGTTGCACCCCAGCAGCACTGAAATTTATAAGTGAAATAATTCAATCGATCACACGGGCGCTTTAACGTGTTCTGTTTTATAGGAACTTTTTGTGCGTGTGTGGTATATCACAGCATGTGATTGATTCGTGATGGAATCAAGAACACAATCAATACCCGCCGCGCTGGATCACTCTTTACACCGATCTGCTGCTTAACACGAGGTCGCACGTTCGATTACCGGCAGTGGTAGCTGCCTATAGATCAGAGTCGAATGAAATAAGCGCTCGTTGAAGAATACCTTATTTGCACGTAAATAACCTTATGCGGTCAAAATTCATCTGTCCCCAAAACCAAGAGCCAATGATTACGTTGTATGCATATAATTTCTACTGACTCGAAGCAATGAAAGAAAGGTCTTGCTAATTGCCCATTCGCTCTTGAAAATGATGCGTAGCTCTGGGTATTGCCATATCTTTGACCTACTTCGGTCTCCCTTAAATTATTGTGCAAAGGACGTACAGAGAATTATTTAAAAAGAACCCTAGCCTGAATCAGCTTGGCTGACTACAAAAGGTACAAGATTTTTCTCTTTCAGCTTTTTTGAGCAAAAGTAGAAATGGCACAAAGAAAGTCCCGTATTATCCCACGCCTTTTTCTGGCCTTTCAGGCGTCAGGTCCTCTGCGGCTTCGCTGACCTAGATTGATTAATCGCTTCCAATGCATATATATCAACTACTTCGACGTGCACAGCACACTTGGCTGCATTGGCACGTGCTCCAGTGTGCTGATTTTGTTTCCGCTGCCTGGTGAAAGCAAATTAGATTAGCCGAGCCAGCGGGTTCTTGATTGACGATATTGCGAGCTGACTGCGGTATGAACTGCACACATCACACCAGCCGCCTCATTTCTCATCATTACTTTCTCTCTTTCCTCTCTTTTCGGACATTGCTGCATTAATCGTCGCTTGCGTAAGGCGTGTAGGGAACCGGTTACGGAAAGTGAACACCTTTTCCTCCTAAAAACTTCACGGTAAAGTATTGCAATGAACTGTTCGCTGGTGGTTTCTTCTGCTAGGGCCAGCCTAACTGCTTAGCTTTTGACGCAATCAGGCCATAACGCTATTTCGAAATAGCGTGCAGGCGAAATAATAATTGATGTAGTTTTGCGAAGAGCTGCACAGTTGCGCACGAGGAATGTCACAGTAAAGGGTTCCGGAGAAAGTTGGACCAGCAGGAGTTGTTTGACCTGAGCTTTATTGAAGTATGCCTCATTCCTTTCCCCCTCTCCGAATTACTCCACACTGCACCCTGTGGTCGTGAGCCGAACCTGCGACCTGGTGGTCCGTCACAAAATGCCAGAGCCACCGAGAAACTGCGGCAAGTGAAGTTACTGACATTCCGACGTCTCCTGTACTTTCAAAATGAGCTTCTTGCAAATTGCTGTGCTAGAAGAGTCGCGGGAATATTAATAATGCTGACGTCACGTCTTTTCCCAGATGTCGTTAAAGAGAAAGCGGGCACACTCCCGACATCGAGCGCGGAGTGCCGAGTAGCAGCACAGAACTAGGCCCCCTTTTTGAGCTCTGCTTACTTTCACTCGCTTCACTCATTCGTCTTATACTCGTACTAGACCAGCGTGTCGTTCTTAAAAGAAGAATCAGCTCTATGCACTTTTGCACACCGTCGTCTAATTGCCACTCTGGCCCTGCTACCCAAGTTTTTTTTTACAGCGCCCGTGACCGTCCAAGCTTTACCACCCCACCAGCGCGCATATCGCATCGCACCGGCCATGCCCTTCAAGTCGGCCGGCCGCGCGCTCTTTCTCCGCCTCCTTCTTTGCACGTGCAGCTTCAAAATATAATAATTTTTCCAAGGTGTGGCCGTTATCACCTGTTCGTCAGCCGTTTTTATTGCGATAGCAGTTATATGGACAATCCAAGCGCATTTTGCCGTCGTCGTCGCCGTGAGGTTACGTATAAAATATTTGCCACCCGCCGTATTCTGCATGTGCGAGTGAAAGCGTGCGAGGGTGAGCCGGCGATTGCGGCTCTATCTCGCGCACGCAAGAGAGCGAAGCGGGAAGGAAGTGCGCCGACTTCCAGTCGCGTGCAACGCTCCGGAGGGAGGTAGGGAAGGGCTCGTTTTACGCGCCGCCCGAGCGGCTGCACGCAACGCCACGCTGCACGCGCCCGCCGGGCTGCAAGGCTTCAGGGGCAGGGTAGAGAAAGAAAAAAAAAAGGGGGGGGGGGGGGGCGGCTACTACGCCGCCCACCTCCGCGCGGGCGGCTGTATCTTGAAAGCCATCTGCGGCGTGTGAATGGACCGTATTCTGAAACGTTCCACTTAGGCGATAAGTTAGCCAGGCGATAGTCACGTTCCGTAAATCAACCGGCTGCTTACCCGTGACGTCAGCATGCACTACCAACACGCGCACTCGAACGCTTTGCAACAAATGAGAGAGCTCACCGTGCCGGGGTGCACAGCGGCTCGGGTGTGTTACTTTCGAATGAATCGGCCGCAGTACGATACAGGTGTGTTCGTTTATTCGATATACGCGTATGTCGGGAGCAACCAATGACCCCATGACACCAAAATGACGTGCACCGGAACTACTAGATGGCGCGATTTATTTTCCCGTTTTGCTCAACCAGCCAATCAGCCTGCGCCTAAAGGCGAAAGGCGAACTATCGCCGAAGTGAAACGTTTCAGAATAAGGCCCCAGAGTCCTTCCTCCCTGTGCTGTGTTTTCGCGCCTTAGTTCGCGTTGATGGGAGCGGCGGGACGAAGGTCAATTTGCTCTCTGGTGCTGCCGCGCTTACTCACTACAGTGTTTTGACAGCGAGCTTCCGCGGCCATCAAGAGAGATGCGTTCATGTTTGCTTGTGTGCGCGTGACACATGTTTGTTAATTTTGTTAGTATGCCTATGTTTACAAGTTTATACGGCCGATAAAACTACTATCCTTACTTCGTATAGCTGTCAACTAGTTTGCCATCGCAATCGATTCTTCGCCTTTCGGTCGAAACTGCGAATTTTCTTGAAATGTAACAGATTGCCTATCGCGTTGAAAACTTGTGTTTAACACTGTTAATTATTTCTGTCATTCACATTTCATGGAATACCTCCTAGAGGGGTCCTTGAGGTAATAAAATGAAGTAAAGTTACGAAAACGTTCGTTCGGTAGATCTCGTGCATTACACCGGCGCTATAAGAGAACATCTCGGTACAACTGCTTCCGTCATTGTTATGTCATGATGCTTGTTGCGTTGAGGGTAAAAAACGCGTGAAATCAGTATGTAAAACTGGTAAAAACTTGTACTTCTGTTTCGATATCCACAGGTACATCTATCCGAGCATGACATGTCATAGCGCTGCCATTTGAAAGAAACTGGCGTAAGCTGTAATATTGTGCAATGTACTTGAAGGGCGCCTTCAAAGTTGGAAGAATGCACTTGCATTCATTTCTTTAAGAACGGTACTTTCCTACACGTTCTCCTGCAGAATCGTGTCGAAAAATGGGTTGCAATATACTATACGAGCTTCTAGTAAAAGCGAGGATAAGGACCCTGCTCTTTTCTTGCATCCTGAAAGTCGTGCTGAGAAAAGATCTGAATTGAATATTTATTGCTGCATTGAATTATTCGTACCCCTTTTCGAGCTTCTTGTGTCGTTCAGGAGCTTCCAATATGATCTCTTCTGACGCACGACGGCTTTCTCGTAGCAGCGCGATCAATACGTTCACTGCAAAACCGGTTTCTCAGCACGCTCCGTCTGGTTCGTAAAGCTTTGTGAACGATTCTGCGCTGCTTCCTTCTGTCAAGCTCGCGCTGAGATCCTTCCCTTATTATTTGTTATTTTCTCCCTTCTCTTGCGCCTAAACGCGCCAGCACGCTACGAATGCGTGGCAGAAATCGGATTTCAACGGCTCAAATCCTTCCGGCGAAGCCGTCACTGAAAGCGTTATTGCGAACGCTGAAACCTGCCTTGGGCGACGCCGGGACGGCAAAGTGTTCAGCAAGAAGGCATCGCGTTTCACACCAATTTAGCAGTTTCGTTGCAGCCTACTACGCGTCCGTTCTGCAATTCGACTCTACCAGCACCTAGCAAGCACTGCTGCTGTGAGCGAGGCATTTGTTACGAAATGACATTGATTATAAAGAACGACGTTTCACGAGAGGATGATTCGTTCCCGTCCCATAGGGAGACTATGCCGCCTGTTTCAGAGTTTTAGAGACTAAAAAATGCCGGTGTATGATCATTTAAGGAACTTTTCAAGGTAGATACCATAGTGGATTGTAGGTGCAATAGCTTTCCAGCTGCACAGCTCAAACGCGCAATGTTACGATGTAATTTAAAATGACAAATAGCCGTGAGGAGAAAAATTTAATTATGGGGTTTTACGTGCCAAAACCACGATCTGATTATGAGGCACGCCGTAGTGGGGAACTGCAGAATAATTTGGGGCTCCTGGGGTTCTTTAACGGGCACCTAAATTTAAGTACAGGGGTGTTTTCGCATTTCGCCCCCATCAAAATGCGGCCGCTGTGGCCGGGATTCGATCCCACGACCTCGTGCTCAGCAGCCCAACACCATAGCAACAGCCGTGAGGAGACGTCGGCAAGTTCCAGCCCGATAGATAAACACGGCTAGAGGCTACCGCTATATATCGAGCTGGCGGCTGGTGGCATCTCGCTATCAACGCCGTCAGTGGAATATCCTGCGGGTGCCGGATGAGGGCCTCCGCTACACTGGACACCTGCGAGAAGGGACGTTCGAGGGATGACAGTCTTTCCGCTGCACGCTGTTCAGGAAAGGGTAGTTGTGGGTAAAAGAAAAGGCCTCGCACTGTGCTGGTATGACGCCTTATGGCTAAAGGCTCGGAAAAATGACACGCATTCGCTGATGTAAAAAGTCACAGGCCTGAGTGGCGCACGCAGCACAGTCACAGCGTAAGCTGGTGGAGCGGCTCAAGAGTAGCTCCAATTTCGGCACCACGCACACCAGGGTCTCGCGACGAAGTCTCTTCGCCTCGTTTTGACGAGAATGATCTGAACTGCCAGCCCGGCGTCGACGGCGAGCTGCGGCTTGTAATGCTCTCTGCACAGCAGTCTGCTGAGCCCGATGATGCCTGGCCGCGCAGGCATGTGACGTTTGCAGGCACCTTAACTAGATGGCTCCACCATACTGGCGGAGGCTGGGGATGCGCTTTTTTTATTGCGCGCCTCATCTGAATGGTATCTCGTCGTCTGCGCACGCTGCGTTTGCAGGCGCCTTAACTAGATGGCGCCACCATACTGGCGGAGGCTCGGATCGTCTGCGCTCTGATGAAAGCGCATTTTTCCGGTGCCCGATAGCAAGCGCTTGCGTGGCGCCGTCGGCGGCGGCGACGGCGGACACCATCGCGAACCGAAATGGCTGTTGTAATGAGCCCACAACAGCTTACGCTGTAAAAAAGAAAAAGGAGCCTGGCGGTGCCGTGCCAACAACTTCCCAAAACGTTGGTGTACTTCCAAGCGTCCGGAACCCCGTAGATGCCGAGTACCTGGCCGGGAGCGCGCTTTTACCTGTTAAGTGCGAAGCACTTTAGGGGCCAGGGCTGTCGGCCTGTAATGTGATCTCATGTAATCGTGGTCACGCGCAAAAACAGGGTCATAAAAGTGCATAACTGATCAAAACCGGTTGAAAATCAACTAAAATGATTCAGAATAATGTAAAAGATAGAAATAATTAGCATTAGGCGCATTAATTAGCAGAAACTTGTGAAGATCGGGAAAATCTTGTCATGTGATGTCAACGTGTATTGTGATCCCATGTCGTCGTGGTCACGTGAGAAAACGGGGTCAAAACGAGTGCAGAATTGATCAAACAGGTTCAAAATAAACTAACGTACATGATTCAGAATAACGTAAAAGATAGCAATAATCAAGCATTCAGCGCATTAATTAGCAGAAACTCGTGAACATATTGTAATGTGATTGCGTATGTCGTCGTGGCCACGCTCAGCAAAGGCTTTGGCTCCATGTGCGTGGCGGTTTCCCACTAGTTGTGCCTTACCACAGGTGTCAAAACGAATGATGGATTGCTAAACACAAGATAAACGCAGGATAAAATAAAATAAACACAAGAAAAACACAAGGGAAACATCGGCGAATCACTGCTTCGCACTTCCGGCTTTCACGTTGAGTGGAACTGCATCACCGCCGAGTTGACCAAGGCCACTGTCTTAGACCGGTACCCAATTTTTAAATAGAACTATGAAACACAGACTAACTAAAATCACGGCTTCCTTGCTTTGTTAAGGTATGTCCAAGTTGAAAACCTAGTTTGTTTGTGTTTTCCGAAATGTCATTTTTTTGCCCAATTCGATGTTTCATTGGAAAACACTTTGTATTGAAAATTATGTTCCTGTGTCGTTCCTTTCAAAAGATATAGCGAATTTTGTAAGCCCACCTAGTGTGCGAAACTGACTGTACTGGTTTTATGTTTAGCATTAAAGTGCCTGAATTGTGTGGTATTTCTGTAATGTTAAATGTTTAATGTTTAAGATCAAATATGTAATTACTGCTTCAAAACATTTGCAGCATGTTTCCACTTATGGTAAACATGAGTTTTCGCATGGTGCACACAGTGCATTTGAAATATGTAGGCTATGCGCCGCCTTTTTACCGGCAGGTACCCGTCGGCGGCACTCATCTGCCTCCCACAACAGCGGCGGATGCTCGACTATTTCATGAACCAAAGCTTTAGAGCTCGATTATTATGTACCACTGAAAAGTGGAAATCTGAACTAATACCCGTTCAGCTTCCGACCTTTACAATAGGCTACGGCCCTAAACTGAAACTAAGAAGTTCCTTTCTAAAACGAGTTACATAATTCTGCGGAGCATTCATAGGAAGTGCCGCTTAATTGATGTTGTGAATTAAACAAAATTTACACATTCGTTGATTCACGCTGGTATCTGCACCTGTTTCTCTTCTCTATATTTATTAATTCGCCAATTGCATCACCTTAGCATAGTGTAATAGATTTATCACTAAAGAGATCACTTCCAGTAATGTTGCCTTCAGTTATCCATATTCCAACCGTCGCGGTGGCTTAGTGGTTATAAGGCACCCTGCTGTTAAACACGGGGTTTGAGGTTCGATTACTGGCCGCGGTTACCACATTTCGGTGGTTTGGTAACGTGAGTTTACTCGCGTATAGATCCTTGGGTACACGTTAAAGAATAGCACTTCACGAAAATTAATCCAGAGTCCTCCGCTATACCGTGTCTCTCGTAGTCCCTGTGCTGCTCTAGGACGTCAGATTATATGACACTTTGTATATTAGTTACAGGCATTATTTGCCGGACTGACGTTAGTGCTTGTGCTCTCGTTTTGTTGTGAAACGCTTTCAGCAATGCTCGAAGCCTGCAATGTATTCATGTTGTCATTTTGTGACGTTAAAGTACAACTTCCGTGTCATAAGAAATGAAGAAAGGACGTGATACCCGGGCAGGCATAACAATATCTGTTGGATCCCTCTGCTTCTACTCCACGACGCAGATTTTGCGAGGAACAAACTGGTATAGCATGGAATAAAAAATTTGGTGTACATCGTCCTGCGAGTGATCGTGTGCACTGATCGTGACCGGCTGTGGTCATGGGCTTGTGCCCTTTGTTTCTCTCCTTATACTTCCTTCTTATCTTTCTACCGGGTGTTACTTTGGGCCTAATCACCCTCGCTTTCTCCTTTCTTACTCCTTTATCTCTCCGCAACACTGAAAACACCTCCTACGACCGCTCTGTTTTTGGAGCCTAAATTCTACGACCTACATAGGATTTGGATCGAGTATTAAGACTGTAGCGTGATTTTTTTTCTTGTTTTTTTTTTAATTTCGACTATGTGGCTGATACTGAAGGCACGAAAGCTATGCATTTCCGAAAAAATAAACGGGCAAGCTTGCACTCGGTCGTGCAAAGCTTAGGCCCAGCGAAACTGTCGATCCTTAAGTCTTATTGGCTGCTACTGCTAGGTATTAACTTGGTTGCTGCTAGGTCTTGGTTTAACTTAACTACACATGTAAGGAAGGTATTCTCGAGTGATCATCTTAGGAGGTACCTTCCCTTTCGTGACATTTAGAGTGACTAGCGTAGGACGCGTCGCTGCCTACGAGCGACAGCGTTCCTGGCATGCTACAAACGCAGGCAGGCTAACCAAGGTTGACACAGTGCCAAGAACGCTGTTTCTTGCCGACGCCGAACGCGTTGGAGGCTAGCCGCTCGATGTCTAGCGAAAGTTGACACGACTAGGCGCAGCCCCTTTTATGGCAAACTCCGAGGCCAAGCGCATGCACACTGTGTGAAAGTTATGGACTGTGTACGGGCGGCGCGCAGCAGACGACACGATGGGATGACGTCACGGCGCTGCGCAGTAGCGCGCAGCTGGCGGGAGCTCGGCGGAGCCGTGTCTGTGTCGGGCGAAGCAAGCGTGTAGACGTCTTCGCTACTGCTTCGGCGCATGCGCGGCTAGGCGAGGTTGGGACAAGTGGTGCGCAGCTGTGGCTTGGTTGTTGCCAGGTAACGGCGCGGAGTTTTCTGCGGACTTCGGTTTGACATGTGCAATGTTGATTCGACACGGGTTTTCAAGTACCTTACAGCAACTATGTGTCGTGCCCCCCTCCCAATACCATCTAGGTATTTAAGCACAACGCCTTACCGCTTCATGTACTCCCTGACGAAGGCCGGACACCGGCCAAAACGTAGGAAGTGAAGTATCGTTTTTTTCGTACGTGCGTCCTCAACCTAGAAGTGCCTATACTACTACCGGATCCAGGGATAACCTCACTTTATATATATATATATATATATATATATATATATATATATAGTGTGAGCATTATTCATACGCTTCCTATTCTCATCTGTACATTCTCATCATCACCGTTTTGGGGCCTGGTAGTGGTGCTCTCGCTCGGGAGAATAAAGGAGAGTCTGACTGGCTAAACCTCATCTCACAAGTGGTGGAGTGTGCTGTCCGGTTCCTTCGTCCTCTCGCTGTCGGTCTCTCTCCAGCTTCGCCTACGCTACATCCCTGGAGCTCCGCTCGGGTCACCGCCTCTACCAACTGCACTCGACCAGCAAGCAGGCCACTACCGCGACATCCACCTTGCCTGCTCCGGCGGGAACCCCTGCTTGGACGGTCACCACCCCTCGTCTCACAACCTCTCTAAACCTCGTCTCACAAGATATATATATATATATATATATATATATATATATATATATATATATATATATATATATATAACGGACAGCAAGCTTTTCAAGTCTTTGATTAAATCGACTGTTTTTCCATCTTTTCCAGCAGCTTTTCCCCTGGTCATGTTTTGCAAGGCCCTTCTAACTTCATCGCTAGTTATAGAAGGAGCCTCTGTATCCTGTTCACTACTTCGAATGAAAGTGGCTTGGATGCTCTGGGAACTGTACAGGTCAGTATACAATTCTTCTGCTGCTTTTACAATGTCATTGAAATTGCTGATGATATTACCCTGCTTATGTTTCAGTGCATACATTTTGCCTTGTCCTAAGCCAAGTTTTCTTCTCACTGATTTAATGCTGCGTCCATATTTTACTGCTTCCTAAAGCTTTTCCACGTTATAATTTCGGATATCCCTTACTTCCTTCTTGTTCAGTTTCGACAGTTCAGCGAATTCTATCTGATCTTTGGAGTTTGCCACTTTTATGTTTTGTCGTTTCTTTATTAAGTCCTTTGTTACTTGAAAGAGTTTACCTACTGGTTGCCTTGGTGCATTACCTCCCACTTCAATTGCTGCCACTAAGATCAGTCTAGTTACGGTTTCATTCATCACCTCTATTTTATGTTCATCTTCCTGTTCTAAAGGTGCATATTTCCTGTATTTGGTTCTTCGTGCCGTTGTTGATGTGTGCTCTGATGTTATTTTTTCTTTGTGCCCACTCCTGCCTGGAGTCAAGCGACTATGTAGTATTCCTAAATATAATATATAGTATTCCAATATATATATGCATATAACCAGGTCCCCAGGTTATATGCACTGGAGACTATTTACAAAGTATATTTACAAGAGAGAACTGCAGCGCTGGCCAGTTCAGCCGACAGCTCGATTGCAAGAAGCAGTTCGTCTTCTTCGTCGGGGCGCCCACGCGCATCGTCTACAAGAAACACGCAATATGCATGTATCAATATAAAGACGGTCCGCATGCACTTCTTGTAAAAGTGAAAAACTAAGCTGCTTTAGAACTGCTGATGGCGTCTGCGCCTTTCTTTTCTTTTCTTTTTTTTTTTTTTGTCATCCACGGTATTTGGAGGCGTATTTGAGGCGTCTGCACACGCCACCTTACCGCTGGTGTGACGTTCCAGCCTGAGCTCTCCAGCCTGAGGTCTCCACTGGAAAGCAGATGAGATAGAATCCGGGAGAAATGTCGACAATGAGGATTCCATGTTCTTCAGTAGGTATACAAGTCGAGAGTGGGTGCACTTAAGTGATGGAAATCATTGTGGCGGTTGAAGAGCGCCGAGGTAGACAAAAACATGTGTGAATATCCTGGCATTATATGCTCTGAAGAGCACGAAGGTTGTTTTTTTGACGTTAGAGATGACAAGCCGGCTGTATTGTAAAAATACCAAAAAATAATGCTCTGTAGAGTTGAAGCATGGGTCGCGCGCTAACGCCAGCAACACCAAATAGAGAAGAAAAAAAAGTTAGTGCCATTCCACTCTGTAAAGATGGATGACCAGTGAAGCTGCGTATGTGGTGATTGACCGTTGCTCTGGTGAAACGTTCCAAGTTTGCGGGATCTTTCCGTCTCGCGACCCTGGCGGGCAGCACGCTTACGCTTGGCGTCCGCGGCCCGCTAATCGTCGGTGGTCTCCTTCCGTCGCCGCTGCGCCCATTCCCTTTAATGTTCACGCCGTCGTTCTTGGTAGGCACGCTGTTCTTCAGATCATACAACACGCGGCCTACCTATTTCACAGTCGTGCGATTAGGAGACGACATATATAAACGGTTACGTAATCTGTCAGTTGAAGTTCAGTGCTTTGTCCGTAGTATTGTCTTTCTTTCGTTCCGTGTCAGTTGTAACGCTATTATAAGACCATGAACCAGAACCAATTCACGTAGTTTACTCATCTCCTTAACTGTTTCGGTTTATTTCTTTATTTATTTTGTTAGTTAGTCGTATTTCATTCCTTCTCTGAAGTACAATGGAGAGGCCTCTGTACGGCGTCGCGGCCTCCGTGATAGGATAATGCATCGATTCTATTTCAATACCATGGCGATAGAATTAACAGCGAAATATAAAATTTACATTCAGCTACATTGCCGCAAGTAGTCGACGCAAAGATTTTCGAATGAACCCTGCGATCGTGCTTCTTTTCCAAAGCTACGTCGAATTGTTTATCCGGTCGACGTGTTGTATTAAGACTGATTGATGAGATCGTGTCCCTGGCCGCGCAACGGCTGCGGTTATATAAAAAGATTAAAAATAAAATAAAATTTGGGGTCTTACGTGCCAGAATCAAGTTTTGATTATGAGGCACGCCGTTGTCGAGGACTCCGGATTAATTTTGACCACCTGGGTTTCTTTAAGATGCACCTAAATCTGAGTACATGAACGTTTTTGGGCGAAATAGGGCGACCTCGAGGGGCAACTTCGAGGACGAGGTGGGACCTACGACATAGAGCACACCAGTGCAACGCCATAGACACTGGGCTACCACATCCAGTGGTTATATGCAAGAACATTAAGTGTATAACGTTTATTGTCCTTCAAACGCTAGAATATATAACACAAGCACTAGAAAAAAAAATGCGGGTAGTAATTCAAGATTGCCGTTGCTACCCGATCACGCAGGAGTGCACGAGCAGATGCATCAAAATGCAACTATTTTTGCTGGAGTGTAGCAGACGACAAAGGCAGGTCCCTGTGATGACGTCACTGGGGCGCCGTTCGAAGCGCCGTCATCGGTCGCGCACGATGCTAATAACCGAGTTGTACTTAGCATGAATATATATATATATATATATATATATATATATATATATATAATATTCAGATACCAGCGAATAATGAAAACGTCTGTGTTTCCAAAATCAGCCGAACCTATACCCTGGTCGTTACGATCACCCAATTTCACAGTGAAATATATTTTTATGCATAGACTTATATTCCTTGGTTTCTTAAAATTTATCTCTAAGAAAATGCCAAAGAATAATCGTGTCTTCATTACTAGCATACCATTAATGAATCTCCTTCATGCCTTATTTCCACGTCTCAGGGTCATAGACCAAATTTTGCGTCGAAAGTAATCGAGGCAAATATCAGTAATTCAAACAGGCGGAAAAACTTTCTGTTGCTACACCGCGTCACTTCCATTCCAGTCGGTTTGGCCCAAATCAGGAAGTTTTGGCACCCACGGCACGTTTCTCGAATCAAATCAGCATATCCGAGTTCTTCCATGCTTCGAGAAAGAGTTCGTTGAGAACTTATTCTAAGGCAGGTCACGCCGTTCGACGAATATTTCTACAGCTTGACCCAACTGAGGCTGTTTTGACCCGGATAGAAGTGACCCGATCACTTGAATGGCTCCAGCCACAGCAGGTTCCGGTGATAGATTAAATAGTTTTCGTGAAAGGGAACACTTGTGTTCTACCCTTGGCTTTTCAGTTGTGGCTTTCATGTATGAGTGCGCACAGTTACTATCTTAATCCATCTGTGGGTACCACGTGTGCGGGGAGGCAATGCTGACAGCACAGTTCACTTTGGGAAGTGTCGATATATTGCGTCATACTTAATTAGCTTAGCACAGAAAAAAAACATCTCACTTTGCACGGACTTTACAAAGAAGAAAGAGGCGTTGGCAAATGGAGTTGCCTTCAGCTATGCATGGTGCCCTTCTAATCTGCGACAACCTCAGGTTCTTTTAACACCCATTCCAAGCTCAGCTCACCAGCGTTTTAGCATATAAATCCCATCGGTACGCGGTCGTCGAGGACGGGAACCGAACCCGGGACGTTGGGCTTAGCAGCAAGGAGCCACAACTGCCGAGTCACCACCGTGAGTAAACAGATCCTAAACTCGGTACGAACTAAATTAGGTGAAAGACTTTTGTTGCCCGGTTGCTATAATTAGCAAGTTTATTTTTTATTATACTGTAATGAATCACTGTAATTGTCCTGAAAGTTGCGTCGACCTGCTAATAACGCGCCTGCAAAGCTGCAATTAGGTTATGTGCACCACGGTATTTAAATATCTTAAAAATAAACTGGTGGTAGCTCGACCTTTAAATCCTTCCATCATGAAGCTCGACGCACGTGTAACCATAGTGATGTGCACTGGAAACCGGTAACTTAATAATACTCGCTGCAGCAGAAGCCTCCATTGTTATCATAGCAGCACTGGAAGTGACAAATGACATCAGGGAACGGCCCATATAGCTTTTGATATAGCGGCTATCTTTCTTCTGCAATCCTTCATATCATTTCGTGGTGCTTTTGTTTGGAAAATTGCTCAGTCGTCTTCTTTTAAGTGAAGTTTAAAACTTAAACGTCGAGACCACGGCTTCTGGTAACACCGTTTTCTTCGAAAATGTCTGGGGCGAGGTTTGGACCTTTTATGACATCACGGTTTTCAAGACGCTGCTTTTATTTGAACGGTCTTTTGGGTGGCACCTTTTGACGACAGAGCTTTGAAATGGTTCACATTGCTTACTCAAATTTTTGTCTCCAATGTGTTTTTGTCAGACGCTTAATCTTTTTATGGCAGCCGAGATAGGCTACTAAGCGGGCGCAAGGCCTGTCTCCCTTTTCTTGGTGGCAGTTCATTAAATAACATCATTAATTTCGTACACACTGGGCGAAACAACTTTTATTTCTGGTCATCGGCAGGGAGACCATCGAAGAATGTGCAATGCGATGAACAAAAATCACTCTAAAGTTCACTTTGTTCTTTGTGCTCAGTATTTCCCGTACCTGATACATTTAAGCCATCCTATAGTTCTCGCAATAAGTGTAGTCCCGGGGCTGAAACACTAACAAGCAATCACCAGACTCTAATTTCTTTTTCATTTCCTTCTGTGGACTAATGCAAACAGCGTTTGTGAGCCCATAGTTCTTCGATTCATTTAGACAGTCTTATGGGACCTTCACAAACCTAACTGATCACATCTTTTGATTGAGCAACTGTTTCTATGAGCTTAATGTAAGCTACGTTGTTTTACAGCGACGCTGTTAAGGGCTAGGTTCCTCAGGATCGTGGTCCGCATGTAGAAAAAAACTATCATCATCAGCATTTGTTTGGCTCCATGTGCGTGGTGGTTTCCCGCCAGTTGTGCCTTAGTACAGGTGTTAAAACGGATGATGGATGACCCATTGTTATACCCCTCGCAACCGCTGATGCTTCTTTCACAAGTGTCGCGATACTCGACGGCGGCACGTCCCACCAATCGTTGTGATCCTTTGTCTCGCGTCGTAAAGATCGCGCTCGCACTGATATCAGCAATTGCTTTTCGGACTCTCTATGGGAGGGACGCTCGTTTAACCACATTTTCCAGGATCCTAACGTCAGGATCCTGCTGACGCCGTGCAGTGTGCCGAGGCTATGAACGCTGTGGCTCAAAGGCTAGTCTATGACGACGGGGCGGACTTGGCGCAGCAAACGCACTACTTGGCCATCGCGCCGGGCGACAACAAGACGCCGGTGACCTTGCTCTTTGACGAACATGCTCAAGACGCTCAATATAGTCATTAATGAGAATATATAATTTCACTATAGCAATATTCACTATAGCAGAACCACCGTAGTCCCGGCTTCACTGGCTTCCATCTTCACAGTAGTGGAAAGGCTCTGAATTTTTTGAAGACGTTCGCGTGCGCAAGGAGTTAAAACAGAAAAAAATTATATGTGCTTTCTTTTACCTTTTTCTTGTCACCATGGGTTGGTGTCACTTCGCGAAGACGTCTTCAAGACGGTTCCATAATTTCTCACGTTGATTGTGTCCGTTGCTGGTCCGAATCGGAACACGCCTTTAGACGTTCTTACACCCATGACGAACATAAGTGATAGAAATTGAGCGAGACATTACTTTATGGGTGCTGGAGATGTTTGCCTTGCCCCGCACCTGGTATGTTATTCCAGCTGACAAGTTTGATGTATGAAAGGACGCATTTATACGTATAGTACACACAATGACAGCATACACAATTTAAATCCACAAGCATACTAGGGTAACAAGCAATTGTGTGCCTTGTTCAGGCCACTGTTCGAGCGGAATACCAAAAGTGCCTTCATTGAGCGTAATGCGCGAGAGGCGCTCCTCTAAACGATGAGATTATGGTACAGCTTGAAGGAACTGCACGTACATTTAAAACAGACTTGAGGGATGCTCTTTTGTCCGTGAGCAGCGTGAGAATGCACAAAGAAAAAAAAGTTGCAGTGGCTTAGCTCGGCTATGCAAGGATATACGTAGCGTTAGCAAAGGTTCAGCTGATTATTCTTAGCTTTCCTGGTTGTCTAGATTGTCAAGGATTAGCTTGATTGTCATGCTTACTGCTGCTCCAATGACACACACGCGGTATACGTATTATGTGGCACATGTATTCATTCCTCCTACGCTCAACCGCTAATTGCCAGGCAACTACTTCGGGATCCGATGAGTCAAGCTTCTCTGTTCTTCTGCGCTGTTGAGCAGCATTTACGCTCTCCTTCTCCATGGCTATACCACACTGGCAAACGCCAGTCAGAAGCGCAGCGGCTCCAGCGCAGTGTCAGACGGCGGCTGCACAGCGAGCGCGCGCCGGCGCCAGTGCGTCTACCACGGCTACGACGTCACTCCTCTGGAATGCGCAGACCGGCGGCGGTGAGTCGCGCGCTGCGGCGGCGGAGTGCCCGAGAGGTGCGCGAGAGGTGTAGCCGTGTGACATCACTGATCCTTGCGCATGCGCAGCACGGCTTTTGATGTGCCGCGCGAAACGGGCTTGGCTAGGCCAGTGTAGCTAACGCTACAAAAAAAAAAAAAAAAAATGTCACCACACACATTGCACACACTACCAGAGACGATTGCGTCAAATGCCGCTTGAGTTAATCGGCTGACGTTTACTCGACTACACTACACACGCACAGTCACACTCTGACGCGTAACTGAGAAAGTGAAAATCCTACTTGGGTTGGTAATCCGAATAGGTTCGTTCTATCACTGCGCATCACATCAAAGAGCACGCTGAGAGCGCCATGCATGCAACGACACTCGTGAGGTCTGACCCGCCTGTACGCCGCGCCAGTATGCCCGGTCAACTTCAACGTGCATAAGGGTTATTGATCTACCTGTTCTCATTCGTCAAAAAAGAAGAAAAGGGAATAAGAACAAGCCGAAGTCGCATCTTGAATTGGTGACCTGCGTCAAACGCGTCGAGACTTCAGTTTACAGAGGTTGAGTAACTATTAGAAACTCTATTGTTTGCCCCTGGGCAAGAAATAATGCGCATACAATATGAGTCGGCCAAATTTACTGAAAATTTAGTTTTACTGAAATTGAAGGCAGCACTTCTCACCCAAGTTCTTGTGTTTAAAACCCACGCACCCAAGACGTCAATGCTATGTCACACATTTCAACGTATTGCTCGTTTCGGGTGTTTTTTTGCACTAAGATGTCACCGGAAGGCGCCAGTTTGTGTTTTTGCTTACTTTTATTGTGATCCTCCTTTGATATGTTATGTATGCAAGAAGAGATTGGCGTGCTTTAGATGCGTGGGCTGCTCCTCTGGAGCTGTGATGAAAAGAAATACCTAAATATTGTTAAGGAAGCGTTCATGCAAACAATTCACAAACCCTCACTTCTCGTTAGGCAAGGGGCTGCGCGATACAAACGTGGATGAGAACAGCACAAGGACGCGCGCAGACAAGAAACCTGCTTTCTTTCTGGTAGATTCTGATTAAGGTATCACTAGCACAATCATCACTCTTGTTCCTGATGAAGAAAGCGTCGACAAGCTTCGTTCGCGGAGATTCGTTCGCAGACAAAGCATTAACTTGCCACGCCCTGAAAGAGAGAGAGAGATAAATGAGTTGCGAAAGGCAGGGAGGTTAACCGGAAGGTAAATATCCAGTGTGCTACCCTACACTGGGGCAGGGGTAAGGGGAGACAGAAAGATAAAGAAAAATGCACACACTTAGAGAGGGAGATTTAAAAAAAAGAAAAGAAAAAACACACACGCACACATACACACAAAGGAATTCAGGAGCGTCACAGTCGTTCAAACAGGTCGCTTGACCGGAGGAACTTCAGTAGCGCCCTCGTCGCCTTCTGCTGTGAAGACCGTATCAGCCGGCATTCTAAAATCATCTGCTCAGAAAGCGGCCGGTGGTCGAGGCTCGCCAGCGTCGTCACGAGCGACTGTCTCTGGGAGCTGTAGCGGGGACAATGACACAGGATATGTTGGAGTGTTTCCTCGCTGCCGCAAGTATCACAGGCAGCACTGTCGGCCATTCCGATGCGACAAGCAAAAGCATTCGTAAAGGATACTCCAAGCCACAGTCGGCAGAGAGCAGTTGTCTCGATTCGAGGAAGCCACGCCCTGAAGCTGACAAGAGAGAGATACAGAAGAAAGGGGAAAGGCAGGGAGGTTAACCAGATGTGAAGATCCGGTTTGCTACCCTGTGCTGGGGAGAGACGCGACTGAGACACTCAAAAACGTAACAAAGAGCATTCTTCGTTCGTAGCGAAATTAAAAACTCTTTTTGGAGCAGCACTATGAAAGGAGTATTACCTAACGCTGGATTGTGATGTCACACTTCTTACGAATTTGGCCTCCCGTAGGACAGGCCAAGGCTAAGTAAGCCAGAAATTTTTCAAAGTGTAAGAAAGGTGGCAATGCTTTGTTAGCACCCAAGCTGCTAATTACATTATTGTAGCTGACAAAATCAGTCAGCTACAATTATTATTATTATTATTATTATTATTATTATTATTATTATTATTAGTCATGACTTTCACACGCAAAAAAGTAAGTATTTCTTTTTCTTATTCTGTAGATTCTGTGCCGTTGTGTAAGGTCTGCGAGATCAATGATCTTGGTGTACTTTTTGATGCAGCCTTGCACTTTTAGGTTCACACTAAACGTGTTGCAATGCGGGGTATGCGCTCTCTTGGTTCTGTATGCAGACTATCGAGGGAATTCAAGTCTCCAACACCGTTCCGCAAATTGTACACAGCCATCTGTCTTCCTCAACTCGAATATGCGTCGGTCGTCTGAAATGGCTCTTCTAGATACAACAGTGACCTTATAGATCGTGTCCAGAAAAAGTTTCTAAGCATATATAATCACCGCTTTGCAAACCTGGACATTGCACCCTGTACTAGCACTGTTGGATTGTCATTGCCCTCACTTCGCGACCGACGTAATCGCGCTGACCTTCTGTTTCTCTTTAAACTCCTTCACGGTAACCTCACGAGTCCGGAACTTCTTAGCTGTGTCATGTTCCGTATTCCACTCAAGATCACCAGAGAACATAGACCTTTCCATGTTCCTGCCTGTCATCACGAAAACTCAACTTTCCACAGGATACAGAGTCTTTATAACGCTTACTTTCGTGAACTTGATATCTTTCATAACTCCTCATCATCGTTCATTTCCGAGCTTTGCCTTGTGTTATAATTTCATGCATTGTTCAAGTGCCCTTCTCCTCCTTTTTCTTTTGTATTTACTTTGCGTTTTGTTGTCCGTACTCTCTTCTTTTCATAATTTTTTATTTTTATTCATTTACTTTTTAATGATTCTCCCCTGCAGTGTTTTGTTTTTTGGTTTGTAATGTATGCGTGCGCCAGCACTCAGACCTTAGTGTTGTTCCTGGGCACGTTAAATGAAGATGATTGATTGACTGATTGATTGATTATTATCTTTAGTACGCATCGACGGGGTTAAGTTAGGTTAGGCCGACCTCGCGCCTCCGTCGCTATAGCAACGCGGCGCATGCGCAGAGAGCAGTAGGGGTGAGATCAAGTGCAAAAAATTATTGCCTGAGGTTTAACTCTTGTAAACATAGTTATCACGAGCGAAAGGTCTGCTTGGCTTGATTTTGCAGACTACGCACACAGCTTCCGCGCTTGGTAAGCTTCTCTATAACGGGGTAATCTGGCCTCCCTTTGCTCCGTTCTTTCAGCAGCCAACTTTGCTTTTGCTTGAGATTTCGCAGCCTGCCGTCTAGCTAGATCTACTGGATGATTTGATTCAGCCTGTCGCTTGCGCTGAAGCGCACGCACAGACGGCCCAGCCGGTGCGCCATCCATGGCGAGACTGAGTGACCAAGCAAGGTATACGAGTATGTGGGCATGGTAGCGAAGCTGCCATAAAAGCCCACACGTCCTGCAATGGCGGCTTCTGGAGGCACGGCAACGCCATCTACATTTCGCGGGGCCAACTTCTCAAAGAAAAAAAAGTAACATTTGCCGTTCGAAGGCGCCAAGTAGTCTACTGCGCCATCTCGCATCACATCGCTGCGAGATCGCACATACTGAGCACACAACAATACAAATTAAGCGTAGTAAGTGAGAACATTCGCCACAATATCGCGACCCAATCGAACCTCAGTACACCCATTTATATTTATAGACTTCATTCTAAACGGCATGCATTACACTGGTGAGCCTTGAGAGTTTTGCATGAATTCAGAGCAATGGGTTCCCCGAGATTTTGAACGTAGTAGATAGATAAAATCAACACTACATTGAAGTAATTCACAAAAAACACAGTTTAATATTCACTGACACAGCATACGTACGTGCCACTTGTAGTTTTTCTCTGGTACTGATGACTTAGCTAAAACGTAACATTTAGTGAAAAGGCAGTTAAAAAATAAAGTTATTGATCAAATCTTATAAGGCTAACACTATATATATATATATATATATATATATATATATATATATATATATATATATATAGCCATTACTTTTTCGGCTATGCATATAAGAGTTTTGACGACATTACAGTGTTAAACACGGTAATACAATATTGGCTTATCTCAGCAGGCATCGCGCCACGAACAAACTTGAGAAAGCCTGCACAGTTTCGTATATATAATTATTCGTGGATGGGAGCAAACAGCCTGTGACTTGACATTTTCCTGTTCTAATGCAATTGACAATTTTTTCAAATGTTTCCATTGGAGACATATTGGAATCATAATTTTCAACAAGGAGTGTTTTACCCCGCGAGATGTAGTCGCGCTTCAATCGCACCACCATAATTGATGTCACTGCTCATTGGCTTAGAACTGTATTTTAGCCTCGCCTTCGCGAATTGACCTTGGACCATGCGCCAGTGAAAGAGCCGTTAGACCCTCGCCTAGTCACGTGGTACTGCAGCGGCGAGGCTCCGAGCGAGCGCAGCTGCGACGCCTTTTCGCACAGGATCACGTGGCCTGGCGTCGCACCTGTCACACTTGAGCTTCCGCGGCTCAAGGTCATTGCGACGTGATGAAGGACCTTGCGAGACATGGCATAGTAGAGCTTTCGCTCTAAAAACCTCTCCCGCCGATAACAGTCATATCGGGGACAAGCAAAAAGTATGTCCACCACTGTACCGAATAGCGAAAGCATGCAGGAGATTGAAACAAAAAAAGAAAGAAAATAAAAGCTGCTTGAGCCAGAGCACGAACGATTCTGCTATGGATAAAAGGATTAGAATTGCTACTAGAATGGCATGATCCCATGCCACACTTCAGGCAGGCAGGGTGGATGGCAAGAACTACGACAGGCTTCATTGCGTTTCAAATAATAGTTGCGTGCAGCGTAGCCTTAGTTGCCACCGTCGGAAAGGTCGAAATGTAAGGCGATCAAAAGGCAAGGCCCGTGTCTTGGCACAAACTGTGATGATCCGGCGACACTGCAGTTAAGTATGCCAGTTTCGAAAAAGACGTTTGCGCCGGAAAACACTTACGGAATAATGCTCAACAACAATGCTCAACAACAACAACAACAACAACAACAACAACAACAACAACAACAACAACAACAACAACAACAACAACAAACAACAACAACAACACCACCAAAAGCAACAACAACAAATAGCTACAATAACAGAACAACAGGGATGTAATAGGGAACAGAAACCCCGGCAATCTTAGAACACATACCCTCAATGCGGTGTCAGCTGTCTTTTGTGCAAATATTTTTTAGATTATACCCAGTGTTCATTATAGCGGCTTAGCGAAATCGATTGCCGAGACGTCTGTAGAGTTGTATTGCCAGCTGTCAATATGCCTTAGTGTCTAGCATTATTATAGTTTTTTTTTAATTCGAGCATGTTTTTATTTTATCACGTCACTGGCGAACGACAAACAGGAAACGTCATGAGAAAATCATCATGCATGCACAATAATCAGCATGCATCGTGCTCGCAGTGTGCATCGTACGTAGCCTGCATACTAGATTTTGGGAAGCCGCGGCATACATGTTCACTGTGCTGCACGGAACTGGTTGACATGAACTTTGAAAGAAGCTTAAGAAAGGACGGAACTATGGCCGAGAGGTCCCGAACTGCGTTATTTTTATGCTGTATTTGTTTCATAGAGGCTGCTTTATCCTCTGAAAATGGTGTTGTTGCCGGTCATTCCAGGAAGTGCAGAGATAATGTAAACATGCTCTCTTTCGCGTTGTGTCCTTTGTTGTTGTCATTGCTAATGTTGACGTTCGAGCTTATTCTCACGTCTTCGCGACTCCTCTTCCGGGTCCATGCCTACCGTGCTTCTTTCTTTTTCTGACACCTTTGCAACGCACCCTAGGGATGGCAATAGTAGTTTCTCGTAAGGCGTCAACATCCGTGGTCGAGACATTTCCTTGCACACCTCGTAACATTCTTCGACAAGCGTCGCTGTCTTTGCGATGCTCTTCCTTGCGGCGTCAAGAAAAGGTGTTTGGAAGCACGGCTCTTCCGGCCAGATCTCGTCGATTTTTCTTAGTGCCTTACGAGAGCTGTCGACATTGCTGCCAATATTCCTTTACTCCAACTGTAATGTATAAATATCGCGTATGTTTCGTTGAGGTGTAGAGAAGCAGTAAAGCTAATAATTAAGCCTCGATATCTCCTGATAAACATAAATCTATAGAGCCTGTAGATTGTCTACAGACTCTAAAAAAATCGCAAACTTTTCCTTTGGCATACGCGTCAATGCGCATTGGCTGCCGAAATCATAGCCATACTAGTCGACAAACAAGTAATCGCATATATGCGCATGTTATCTGGACACAATCTACAAAGATCACTGAAAAACAGAATCAGTTCCAAGACAAGGACATCAGGGTAGCCCACACGTGATGATTCGCTGTGTCCACACTTGTAAAACGAAAGCAGCATCAAAAGATCGGGTAATCACATGTACACTACTTAAATGCCCGGAAACACGATTATTCCGCAAATGACCTCCACAAGAGTGGTCACAGGCGCAAGACCGCAGCTGGCATCGCGTAGTGGTTTCCTTTAGTATACGGAGGAATCGAATGAAAAAAAAAGTCGATATACAATACAGTTGTTAGAATCTATGTTTAGCGAAGCTCTAGTGAAGACTAATCAAATGATTTACAACCAACGGCGACGCGTACAATATCGTTTGCGTTCATGATATACAACGTGTAATCTCAAGCAATATTTAATAAATAGCCTTTTGTGGTCGTAAACATAAGCATAAATAATATTTATGCTTATGTTTATGACCACAAAGGTCACAACTTTATTGTCATGTAATCTTTATGTTATCTACTCCATCGCGCACAAGCTATGCCGAAATGCAAATTCCAAATCAGGCAGAAGCATAATGTGAGAAGTACACGCAGCGACATCGCACGGACGAAGGTGATGCATGATGCTTGTCAACAGAAGATTGATGATGACGGGTGTATGCACAGAAAAGCATGACACGTATCAAGTATTTGGAACATTGGCCAAGTATGGGCACGCCCCGAGTAGTACATAGTGAATGGCTAAAAATAAATATAAATCAATAAATTCGATCAATATAATTAATTATTAAATTAGCATATTGGTGAGCTTTAGAGACATTTTAGAGCCGACATTATATGTTCAGGTTTTATGTAGGAGTCATAGTGGGGCAGCCACATCCTGAAGGGCTGGCCAACGACAGGCACACACGTAGAGGCCCATACTTGGTGGCTAAATCAAGGAAAATGAAATAAAGAGATTCAGGTAAATATAATTCAGCATGCTATAACAGATCGGCGTGTTTTAGAAATGTCTCTGAGTGCATGGACATTATATGTTCAGATTTTATGTAGGAAGTAATATTTTTTTTGGTCACGCAGAACATAGGTGCCCATACTTATTCAGCATACAAGTGTTATATTAGCCCTTTCGCTGGTACTTTCATCACACATGATCATGATCACCTTTGCATAGTCACCATCATCATCCTATTTTTATGTCCCCTGCAGGACGAAGGCCTCTCCCAGCGATCTCCCCTGTCTTGCACTAGCTGATTCCAACTTGCGCCTGCAGACGTTCTAATTTCATCACCCCATTTAATTCTCACCTAATTTTCTGCCGTCCTCGACAGCGTTTTCCTTCCTTTCGCACCCATTCTGTATCTGCCCTACGCATTACATTGCCTGCCCAGCTTCATTTATCCCTCTTAATGTCAACTAGATAATTGGCTACACCTGTTTGCTCTCTTATACACACCGCTCTCGTCTTGTCTCTTACCGTTACGCCTAACATTTTATTGTGATATCATTTATATGGATACTCCAAGCGAATTTTTATCGTTGCCGTTGCATTGAGATTCCGTTTATATTTAGGTATATGTATGCTATATGCCATGCCATGCTATCTGACATGTGGTATATGCGGGTTATATTGCCACACCATTCTATCACTAAAGTTGCTAATAGCAGGCCTTACATTCTTGACACAATTATTCCTCACAATTTTCAGAATGGCAGTCCGCAAACACATTTCATGAAATAAAACACCGACGGCGCAGGCCTTTTATCTTAAATCTTCTCAGCCTTAAATACGAGTATTAGAAGTGCGAAACAATAACACAGCTGAAATCTGAGAATTGTCATTTTATTGCCGCGGGGCTGTGCACAACCTCCGGGATCGACCCAGGAAAAATGTTTGAAACATACCGATACGGCAAAGTGATCGTAAAGTCGCTAAAAAAGACATTGATTTTAATTAAAAAATGTCGCAGTTTCGCCCGAAAGGCGAAGCATCGATTGCGATAGCAAATTAGTAGAGAGCTATTCGGAGTAGGGATAGTAGTTTTATCGGCTGCATAAACTTGGACACGTTGGCTTACTAACGGAATTAACAATCGTGGTGTCAGCGCGCACAAGCAAACATGAATAGATCACACTGAATGACCGCAGCCAACGACTGTCAAAACGCTGGCAGCAAGAGCAGCTTCGCGCGGTCTATCGCTTCAACGGAAACTGAGCGGCGAATGCACAGCGCATACAAAGGTCAGAGCCGTGTGGAGATAAGAGACGGTGCGGACGACCGGCATTCCCGGGCAAAGCGCAAAGGAGAAGTTGTTGGCAGAGGAGAAGCTGCCCCCCTCCCCCCCTTCCTCTTCCCGCTTTGTTACTTTCGCGTGGGAGATTGAGTGGCAAGATACGCCTTTGGTGCCGGAGCACAGCGCCGCCCTGCCTCCCTCCCTCCCTCCCATACCCCCACGGTCTTTCGCGCGACGGTCACGTTTGCTTTCCGCCGAGCGTTCGCTCTCCGTGATAGCGCGGGGGGGGGGGGGGGGGGCGCTTCGCCCTCCGTGATAGCGCGCGGCGACGATTTTATCGCCCTTGAAATCTATACGCAACTTCACGGTGACGGCGACGACGACGGCGACGCCGACGGCAGAAATCCGGTAGAAGTGTCCATATAATTGCTATCGCAATAATAAACATAAAAGAAATTGTCTCTTGGCAGGAATGAAACAAAGGACCCCCCAGCACAGCAGCTAGGTTTTACTTATCTTACGTTTACCGCTATTCATACTGTCACTACAGTTACACTTTGTGTAATATTGTAACATGTCGCTATTGCATTCATTGCTTCGCCCTATTCGCGAATCTGTGATATTTTTTTTTCGTTCCATCGCTCTTAGCGAGTTGCTTAGCTTGTCCTCAAGCTTTTATGTTAACCTCAAAGTTTCAGTCCCATATGTTAGTACTGATAGAGTGCAATGATTATAGACGTTCCTCTTCAATGATAGCGGTACACACCCGGTAATGATTTGGTAATATACCTGCCGTATGCACTCCAATTCATTTGTATTCTTCTATACATTTCTTTCTCATGATCAAGGTTCCTTGTGAGTAATTGACCTAGATAAACGTACTCCTGCACAGATTATAGGGGCTGTCTGCCTATCACGAGTTCTTGTTCTCTCCAGGCTATTGAACATTACCATTGTCGTCTGCATATTAATCTGCAACCTTTTTCCTATACGTCACGCAACCTTCATTGGAAGTAGTGACGAAGAGGTTAGAGAGGCTCCTTGTGTAACTAGCGATGAAGTTAGAATGGTTTTGTGAGACAACTCCAGGAGAAGAGCGGCAGGAGAAAACGGAATAACCGTTGCTTTAACCAAAGATGGCGGGAATATTATACTTGAAAATCCTGCTGTCCTTTATACGCAATACCTCAAGGCTTCAAGTTTACCAGATAGCCTGAAGAATGGCAACATTAGACTAATCCATAAGAAGGGAGATGTTCAAGAATTTAGTAAAGATAGACCCATTAGGGGCTTACTTTCAGTATTGTGTAAAATATTCACCAAGATTATTTCCAATAGAATCTTGGGAACACTTAATTTCAATCAACCAAGAGATCAATCTGGCTTCAGGAGAAGGTGGTCTACAACGGATCGCATACATACCAACCAGATAATTGAGAAATCTGGGGAGTATAACCAACCTCTTTATATGGCTTTTCTAGATTATTGAAATGCATTTGATTCGGTAGAGGTACCAGCAGTCATGGAGGCATTGCGTAATCAAGAATGACAGGAAGCATACGTGAGTATCTTGGCAAATATCTACAAAGACCCCACAGCTACCTTAATCATCCCCAAGAAAACCTGTGAAATACCTATCAAGAAAGGCGTCAGGCAAGAAGACACTCTCTACTGCTAATCACCGCATGCTTAGAAACAGTATTCAAGCTCTTAGACTGGGAACGCTTAGGAGTGAGGATCAACGGCGAATATCTTAGCAACCAGAGCAGCAATGAGGGCTCGTTGGTATTGCATGAGAGAGAACTAGTTGTAGCGCTAAAAGGCACAGAGACAGAAGAAGAATAAGGGAGACACACAAGCAGCGCTACTAGCATCAACAATATTTATTTTGATCACACACAACTGTATCACGTTAAAAAGTGGGATGTGGGCCGATCCTAGTGGTAGTGCAGAAAGGGTCCAAGCGCAATGGCACATACCCCTGTGAACTAGCGAAGCTGAGCCTGGCTAAGTCTAGCCAAGCATGGCTGGGACAACTTAAGCTGAGTCAGTCATCGATAGCGAATCAATAGCTAATCGATAATCGACAAATAAATTTCGGAGATGCTGGGGATGACTTGGTAGTGCTTAGCCTAGCCCAAATACGTGCCCAATACCTTGTGATAGCCAATCGATAGTCAATCAATAGCTAATCGATAATATATCAATAATAAATAATTTTCGGAAATTACTGGAGATGCTTTGTTTAGCCCAAAGGCCAGGACTACCTAGGTGCCCATCAGCTCCGCTGTCTCTTTAGCATTGCGCCTCCAGTGCATGCAAGCTACGCTAATTTTTATCCTTCCAAGTGTTCTTGTCGTGACTGTTTAAGGCCATATGGGCGCCGACCGACAGGCATAGCCAACGATGCGATAGCCCGGGCACCGGCCCATCTCGAGCCATTCTCAGAGCGTATTTTTTTTTCTTTTGTGTAGTTTTTGTCTGGTCAGATATTGTCTCTATACTGCATGTTATCAAGCTTGCGGAGTACTGCACCGTTCTTGTGAAAGGGTGGTTGAACGCCTTTCGAACGACCGCACCTTGGCGCCCAGACTGCATCGTCCTCTTTACGCCGTCAGCCCAGTGCCTGTGGCTTCCTCTCTTTACGACCGTCACTACGCAATGACTTCCATGGGCGACGCAGCCGCCGTTTTCGCTGGCAAGTAACCGTTGCCTGGGCCCATAGGTGAATAACCTTGCAGGAACATCTGAAGCCAAACAGGGAGTGCAGTCAATTCCTGTTCGTTCTTTTTACTGGTTCTTGGGTTTTTTCCCCCCTCTGTGTATTTATTTTCGTGTGCATACCTGTGATAGGTTTACTGGCTTCGGTTGTCGAATCACGCACAGGGTGTGTTCCTTATCGTCGCCTTTTCGACTGACTTCTTTGGTAACTGTCCATTCCCGCCTCCTTCCTCTACGATGCGGCCGCCTACGTTCGAAGTTGTTTGACTCACCTTCGTTCCCTTCTCCGGGCGTGAGGCAATAGACTCACGGGAATCTCTTTCAGTCTACACACTCGTGGAAAACGCGGTCGCTGTAGCCTTGAACCAAAGTATTATGGGAGGCATGTTTCGGTTTCGCGTACAGTCGCACTTTTGTAGCCGTAAGAGCTTTGCTTCGAGGCGACGTGACAAGGAAGATTTCTGTTCCTAGCATTGGCAATGTGACATGAACGTATCGTGAACTTATGCTTATAAGTATGCAGGACCCAGGTAAGTCCTCCACCCATATCATCGCAAAGTTTCGTCTTGCAGGTTTTAGAGCTTGTGGTAACTGGCTGCGCGACTTCTTTCTCGATGAGTTTCTGCATATGAAACAAAACGTCACACTTGTAATGCGATAAGAAATGCACGCAGTGGAGGTCCTATAGCAACTGCGGGAAAATTAAGTGTGTGTTCGCGTGTTCTTTCGTCTTATCATTATTTCACTTCTCTGTTTGTTTGCTAATGCAGTAGTGCGCCTGATTTCTCGTCATCGGCCCATATGCAGTAATGTTTTGTTATCATCGACTTTGTTTGCTTTCTTTGCTGTCGATAATTACCGGGTTTGTGGCAAACACGCAAGAAAAATGGTAGTATCAAATTTCTTTGACAGCAGACGTGCGAAAGAACAAATATGTTCCACTTGCAGAAGACCACCAAAACAGTAGCTAGAACGCAAGTCATACCGACATAACAATAATCACTCGGGCAGAATAACATGGTACGAGATGTACCAGATGCACTGGCGTCGGTGCCAACTCGTTCGGTGGCGTGCTGAGGTTCCCTGACACTCCCGAGGTCTGGATGGGGAGTACAAAAATTCTTTTCATTCGCCAAGGCGTTGTAACTTTTGGAATTGTCACAAAAGTGCGCATAATTCAAGCGCGCGCCGCGCATCACCGAAGAAGCAAGCCGGCCCCGCGGCAGCTTCGACAGAGGGAGAGAGCGCATAAGCCACTAACAGCCGACGCGATCAACGGAGTCTAGAAGCTTCGACAAGATACGCGAAGGCGACGGTAGTGAGAGAGGGAGAGAGAGCGCGCGCGCCGAAGCAGCCTGTCACCCGGCGAGCAGAGAGAGAGGGGGAGGACGACAACCCGGCTTGCGCCTACAGATGAATCACCACCCTCAGCTAAGGCGTTGCGCTGCTGAGCACGCTATCGAGGGATCGAATCCCGGCAGCGGCGGCCGCTTTTCGATGAAGGCGAAATGCATAACCGCCCGTGTGCTTGCGTTGTAGTGCACGTTAAAGAACCCCAGGTGGTCAGAATGAACCGGAGCCCTCCACTACGGCATGCCTCATAATCAGAACTAATTTTGGCACGTAAAATCCGAGATAGAAGAAGAATGAGTAACTACCCTCCTCGACGACGCTCCGACGGCCGCGGTCGAAAACGCGAGAAATGTCTAGAAGATTCCCAGGCTTTGTTCATGCTACGGGATCACGACTCCGTCAAGAGGTTCGAGAAGCGCCGGCGAAGGCAATAAAAGCGCCGTGCGGGAATCAGAAGGGGGATCAGACCGCACCGGTAAATAGATGTGACGTGAAGACTGACCGTCTGCGGAAGAAGGGGATTCCCCGGCAAACTAACCGACGAGTTCCTCGAGCGTCTGCATTCCCGGAAGTTTCTTCTTCGAGATTTGCCTCGAGCTACGCCGAGACTGTGCGGCTCAAGACCAGCGCGGGTGAATACAAGCGGACACTTTGGGTTCCTATTCATTCTGTATGTGTTGAACTCTTGGTGCTTTTGTCGTTAATTATTTTACACTGTTTTGTTTACACCCATCTGAATTGTATGGTGATGTGTCTAGCCGAAGTGTGCACGTGTGTATGTAACTGACTTATTTGAAGAATATATTTTGTTATGTTTTGACAACTCTGGGCTCTGACTCGGTTTTTGGGCCACAACCGGCGTTCGTTAGCGCACCAGAGGGCCCCTTATTAATTGTCCTTGCTTTCGTGGGGTTATTTTCTGAAGCTGATAAGTCGGCTTTGGAATTTGGCCTGGCGTTGGCGCCTCGTTCACGGGTTATGTGACAGGAATACGAGAGGAAATCCTTTGAACAGCTTGTAGCATCATGGTCATTGCAGGTAACTTACCCCAATAACTTTTGACAAACACTGTACATGCGTTCCCAATAACAGAGGGGCGCCAATCTGACAAAGAAACGTACACGTTTGTACCCTTTGTCGGTACGTTATACGTAATAAGCTCCAGTTAAAAAGCAAACAAAAAGCAACAACATTTCAGCCTAATGTAGGTATCGGCTGCAGATAAGCATCTGATTTTCAGCCACCGAACTCGCAAGTTTCTACGAGGCCTGATAATTATCGGCATCCCTGCTTACCTGATCTCTTAGCATTGTAGTTGGTTACCACGCAATTTCAGGTCATTATAAAGCTGTTGAAAGTTACGAATTAGGCAGTTTCGTTATTAAACGTCTGTCTGGACTTTTCACAGAGCTGTGCAGTTTTCGACTATCCAAAAATTCCGCGAGGATGTCCTCTGCATCGCTTCAAAGCGAGCAAAGAAGCTTCTTACGGTACCTTAGGTTTGCGCCGAAAGAAATGCCAGCGCAAATTGGAGACACCATCGCAGTTAACTACACTCACTGTTCAGATGAGAAAGTTTCTCGTTTGTTCACGTTGACGGCCAAACGCATTTTTTTTTCGCCAATTCAAGCTGCCGGCACCGAATCTGTTTCATCGCGGCAGCCGACACCTAATTCGCTGTCATCGCGCCTTTTATATGTCACTCTGAATAATATCTCCTCCGCCCCACACTATTTCCTCGCTCTTGCAAATTACAAAGTAATCGAAGTTTCTACGCTCAAAGACGTCTCAGACATCGGGTCGCTGCGCTTCAGGAGACGGGGGACCCCGAAAGGCGCTAAATGACGTTAAGGGTGTTAGTCGGCGCATTACGTTAACGAGAGCGTTGACAGCTCTGTGCAAACCGGCCAGCTGCAAGCAAGTGCGGCACAAGTCGATACTCTCGGTCCGATCGGCACTGTTCTAGTTTCATGGAACAGTACAATTCCTTTGGGTCGAAACCGTCTTAGTAACGCAGTGTTGTAACTTTCGTGCTGTCCACGTTTCGACGCGGACGCTTTATGGGCTTTGGCTCGTTAAAACCGTGCACTACTGCGCAAACTGGACCTGTGTACAGACCAGGACGAGTACAGGCGTGCGCTTTCGACGTCTTCATGCTAAGAGTAAGCATTTGGATAAGGTTAGCAGTGATTTCTAGAAGAAACCTTGTATTGTATAAAATAAAATGACAATGAGCAAGAACGAGAGAAGTGGCTTGTACGATAATTTACTGACAAGAGGTAGTTATTAAGGTGCCCTGTTCTAAGTCACTGTCTTCTCTTTATTGCGGAGCCACTCGCTTGGTAAATCAATCAATCAATACATACATACATACATACATACATACATACATACATACATACATACATACATACATACATACATACATACATACATACATACATACATACATACATACATACATACATACATACATACATACATACATACATACATACATACATACATACATACATACTTTCAACTTCATCACTGATTACAGAATTTACTTACAAGCATGACATTAGACAACCGCGAAAATTTTTCGAAACATTCTCTGCACAGCTTCAGTTAGACGGTTTTGAAGGTGAGATTGCTTGCTGCGTGGGACGAATAGGACGTCAACAAACGTGGTTTAACGTCGGGAAGCTGCGCAGTGGGCTATTAACAGACGTGTTAGTGGGAAGCTCTCGATTTATATTTAACTACCTGTGGAAATTTAACGTGTACTCAATTCTGAATTACAAACGCCTTTGGTACCCTGCATCATCATCGCAATGCGACTGAAGTGGCTGGGAACCGAACCGAGCATTTCGTACTCAGCCTTGCACCTCGTCTACTCCTGATGATGATGACGATCATCATCATCATTATCATATATTTATGTACACTGCAGGACGAACGCCTCTCTCCGCGATCCCGAATCACTCTTGTCGTGTGCTAGCTGATTCCGACTTGCGCCCTGCAAATTTCCCAATTTCATCACCCCACCTAATTTTCTGCCGTCCTCGACAGTGCTTCCCTTCCCTGGCGCCCATTATGTAACTCTAATGCTCTACCGGTTATCTGCCTTACGCATTACATGGCATGCCCTGCTCGACTTTTTAAGGCGAAGATTTATATGGCCAGGCGAAATCGCATGGCCATATAGTCAACAGAAAACTATCATCATCAGCATTGGCTCGAGCGTCGTCGTGGTCTCCCGCAGCTGGCTCGTCGGCTCGTGCTCAGCACGCGTTCGTGCCACTGCTCCCGCGTTCGTCGTCGTCGTCTGCTTCCACAGCTGGCTGCGTTGCCACCTAGGAGGATAAAAAAAAATTGCTGGAGTGGAGGGAGCGCTCTCCAAGTGAAGCCAGCGCCGCCATGTTGTGGTGGGCAGAAAGCTCGGCTCGGCTGGCTCGGCGGCTGCCAGTTCGTCTTCAGGGACGGTGGATTGCGGTTCGCGCGCCAATTTTCCCTCGACAAGTGTGTCTCTGCAGTGCATTCGTATGCGTGCGGCTCGATTGAAGCGAGCATGGTGCAATCCTGCGTAGCGTATGGGTGCACAAATCGCGCGAATCCTGCTTCCGAGATCACATTTCACAGGTGCGTACTGAAAGCACGTAGTGTTTACGCGGTCTCGTAATACGGCTGATTCGTGTTTTTCATTGGTAGGCTTAAGGAATTAATTTTTTGAAATTATTGTCAGGTTTCCAAAAGATGCCGAGACAAGGAACCTATGGGAGCGAGCTGTGCGTCGTGAACACTGGAAACCGGCAGATAAAGATCGCCTTTGCTCTGCGCACTTTGATCCGGCGTGCTTTGACCGGACCGGACAAACAACAAGATTGAAAGCGGGAAGTGTGCCGACTTTGTTCGCTGCTTTCCCTGCCCACCTCCAGGCACCGGTAAGCATCGGAACTCCGCAGATTTAGTGATCTGACATCGAGGAGACTGGAATGACATAGACATATCTCTTCTTTCGTGTCCTGTCGACGTGACTGTATTGTTGCGCGTGTCTTCGCGTGCTTTTCGTTCCGTTCGCTCGTTTACAATATCGCTCCACACGCGATTCGCGCGTGATCATTGTCGCATGTTCCTGAACATACTTTCGTGAATACGTATGCATGTATTCATATTACGCGCAATAATTGAAGTATATATGTAATTCTAGAAGTAGTTAATTGCCACTATATGTGCTTATTTCAGGTGAAAAGGAAGCGACCAGCACCAAAGCCCCGAGGATGCAGTCCTGCTCAGGAGCAAGAGGCCTTAAATACTGAAGACCATGTCACTGTATCACCATCAAAGCAGTGGTACAAGACGAAGTTGCAGGAAACAGAAGACGAACGATTGCACCTGAAGAAAAAAATTAAAACGTTGCAGCAGAACAAGCGAAGGCTGACACAAAAGAAAATCACCGCTGAAGAAATTATTAGAGGCATCCAAGAACAGAAGCTTTTGTCAGAAGAGGGCTCCAAGATGTTCGATGCAGCATTTTCTCCTGACATACAACTACTGCTTCACCGGGCACGGACAGACACGGGAGGTAAATACCCTCCGGAGCTGCGAACGTTTGCACTGACTTTACATTTCTATTCACCAGCAGCCTATGAATTTGTGCGATCAAAGTTTAATGACGCCCTCCCTTCACAGCGCACAATCAGAGAATGGTATAGGTCTGTTGACGGCCAACCAGGCTTTACAGGTGAAGCATTTTCTTTCTTGGAGAAGTTGGTTAAAAGCCGCTCTGAAGTTCTCTACTGCGCTCTGATTGTCGATGATATGTCTATTAGAAAACACGTTGAACTTGTCGGAGACAGGGTAGTTGGCTACGTTGATTTTGGAGCTTCTCTTGATGACGACAGCCTTCCTGAAGCCACAAATGTTTGTGTGTATATTCTTGTTGGCATAAACATGAGGCTGAAAATTCCAGTCGGTTACTTTCTTGTCCACTCACTCACTGGTTCTGAGAGGGCTGAACTAACAAAACAATGCATTGAACGACTGGAATCTGTAAACGTTCAAGTTGTCAGCCTAACAGTTTGATGGTGCGTCATCAAATTTCACTATGGCGAAGTGCCTTGGTGCAGAACTCAAGCCTGATCCTGTCGAGTTCTCCACATCCTTTAAAAACCCAGTTGACGAGTCAAGGGATGTGCATATCCTGCTTGACCCATGCCACATGATTAAGTTGATTAGAAATTCACTGGCAACAATGCCTTACATCACTGATGTTGGTGGAAACCACATAAAATGGGCTTACATAAAGGCACTGGAGGCTCTACAGCGCGAGGAAGGGCTCCGCCTTGGCAATAAGCTAACTAAGGTGCATATGCAGTGGGAGAAGCAGAAGATGAAGGTGCGCCTCGCAGTTCAGGCACTCAGCGCTTCAGTCGCAGACGCTCTTGACTTTTGCGAGCAAACACTGAAGCTGCCACAATTTAGAGGTGCTGGTGCCACGGCGAAATTTGTGAGGGTGTTTGATCATCTTTTCGATTTACTAAACTCCAGAAATCCGTTTGGAAAATCGTACAAAGCACCTCTTCGAAAGCAAAATGAGGCTTGTTGGAAGCCATTTTTTGCCGATGCTAGAGAGTACATCAGTGGTTTGAAAGATCCATTTGGTCGATCACTTTTGCAAGGAACGAAGAGGACAGGATTTGTGGGTTTTCTTGTGTGTATACAAAGCACAGAAAGTATCTTCAAGGAACTCGTTCGTGAAGGTCAGCTTAACTATCTGCTCACGCACAAGATGAGTCAAGATCACGCAGAAACTTTCTTCGGCTGTGTGCGAGGACGTGGGGGGTTCAACAACAACCCTACAGCTGCCCAATTCATGGCGGCTTACAAGCGTCTATTGGTCCAGACAGAAGTGAGATCGTCCACCTCAGGAAACTGTTCGCAAGATATTGTTTCTATTCTGGGTGCATCTGCCTCTGCCACTACAATTTGTGCAACCACTGAGATCACATCGCGAAGGTATGCCATCCTACAACCAGAGGACCACGATTACACAGACCGAATTGACTATCCAGAGAGCCTCTCCACATTCGCTCGCTCTGTCGTGCCTTACATTGCCGGCTTTGTCGCTCGCAAAATTGCTGCTACAAACACCTGTGAGGTGTGCATAGAAGCTCTTCATGGAATGGATACATCTCTATTGGTGAGACAAAAAAATCGAGGTGGACTCTTTTACCCTTCCGAAGACGTTGTGTCACTGTGCGAAACAGCGGAAAAGGGGCTGCGTCGGCTGCAGGCTTCCACTCAATGCCTTAAGAACATATATGCCAATACCAAACACCTAGTTCTGGAGATACTCAGTCAATCACTGGAAAAGAGGTGGTTTTCACAATTGGAACAACATCTTTTTGACGTCGACGTGTTGGACAATCACATTTACAACTTGAGTAAGCATGTATTGGAGCTGTACATCAAGATCAGGCTGCACCACATGACGAAGGAACGAAACAGGGAACTCATGAAAGATAAAGTTAGGTCTTTGCTTTCAAGGCTCGTCATTTTTAGGAATCAGTGAAACAACTCGGCCGTAACATTCATGTTGCTATATTTGGCTATGCGCCGAGCAAGCTGTACAAATAAATTTTTTTATATGAAAAAAGAACCGTTCTGTAGTCTTTTTAAATGCTGCCACTGTATCGGCGACTATGTGAGCTCATTTTTACTTCTCTAGCAGCAATCATTTGCGGGAAAAAAAAACGGCCGCGGAAGCGCGCTATATGCTACGCGGCCGCCTTCCTGCCCACCACAAGATGGCCGCCGCCGGCTTCACTGTGCTCTATGGGTAGGTATAGGCGGCTTCCACTCCAGCAGTTTTTTTTATATCCTCCTAGGTTGCCACTAATCATTCCAGCGTAGAATTCCACTTCTCTTCTGTCTTCGTAAGGGGGAAACCGCGTTTACGGGGGCATGAGCCATTCATTGTCTTACGTAACGGAAAGATTTAATTTTGGAGCAATTTAATTTCGAAGAATCGCAAGCGGCAGAGGTGCATAATGCTGCTAACCACGCCGCCGAGCAAACTCGAGACTTCGAACGCAAGCGACAATAGCGGACTGCGGGCATACCGTCAGTGACGTCGTTCTCTCCGTCGCAGTCGAACGTGTGTGTAATATCACAATTGGGAAATACTTTAATGAGCCCTCGGGATTAGCCCAGTGCTAAAAACCCTGGTCGCACGTTTCGGCTTTGCTGGTTAACCATCTTCACGGAGTGGAAGGAGGGATGGATGGATGGAAAAACTTTATTATGAATTATTACGACGAAGATGACGACGCTCGAGCCAATGCTGATGATGATAATTACGTGGCACACGCACAAATTACGGCTGGCTTAAACGCTGTTAAAAAGGTTGTCGCAGTTTCACCCGAAAGGCGAAGCATCAATTGCGATAGCAACTTAGTAGAGAGCTATACGGAGTAAGGATAGTAGTTTTATCCGCTGTACAAACTTGGACATGCAGCAGCACCGGCAACACACAGCACTGTTGTCGACGCCGTCGGCGTTTTGCCCGCGTTCGCTCAAAATGCGTGCGGCGTTGGTGACTGTTGCCGGAGCCTCTGATATAAATAGGCACTTGGTGCCGCAGCTAAACGTCGCCTCCCTTCCCTGCCCCCCCCCCCCCCCCCCCCGCGGCCTTTCGTGCGTCAGAAGAAGGCGCTTTTGCTCTACATATATGGTGATTGTAAAGGAGGAAAGAGACGCCTACTTCTGCAGCCCTTAAGGGAGCACGGCACAGAACGCGCGTTTGTTCTCCGCCGTGCGTTCACTCCCCGTGAAAGCGCGCGTCCCTCGCGCCCTTTCACTCGCACATACAGCGTTCGGCGGCGCGCGGCGACGATTTCATCTCCATTGACGTCATACGGAACCTCACGGCGACGGCGACGGCGACGGCAACGGCGACGGCGACGCCGACGGCAGAAATCTGCTTTGGAGTGTCCATATAATTGCTATCGCAATAAAATTCGACGGAGTGGAAGGGCCGACGAAGCCGACGAACAGGGAGTGCACGATGAAACATTCACGTTTTATTCGGTTAGCAACCACATATGGCTATGCTATGAATGGGGAAGATTCGGTCTAGACACGTTCAAATTGGAATGAAAGCTACAGTTCGTTATTATATGTGCAAATGACACTGGTATTTGATATGCGCTGGCTTCATTTTATTCACTGGCTACATTCACTATTCATGTAGGCTTAAAAAATATGTCGCAGTTTCACCCGAAAGGCGAAGCATCAATTACGATAGCAACTTAGTAGAAAAATCGGAGTAAGGATAGTAGTTTTATCAGCTGTATAAATTTGGACATGCAGCAGCACCAGCAACGCGCAGAACTGGGGCGGTATTCTATAAGCGTCTACTTAATGGACTGTCCATTTCGGCTGTCGCTGATTGGCTGCTGCTTGATGTGCAGGAAGGTGCCAGCCAGTCCCCTTCCTGCACGTCAAGCAGCAGCCAATCAGCGATAACCGAAATGGACAGTCCACTAGGTAGACTCTTACAGAATACCGCCCCTGGTGTCGACACCGTCGCCGTTTTGCCCGCGTTCGCACCGAACGCGCGCGGCGTTGGTGACTGTTGCCAGGGCCTCTGGGGGCGGCTCGGAGGTTTTCGACGAGATCAGAACGGGAAACTCGTCGAGCAGCGTCGGAAGTCTTTACCACCTTCTCGCCTCGCAAAGCTTCTATATAAATACGCATTTGGTGCCGCAGCGAAACGTCGCCTCCCCTTCATCCCTCTTTCCCTCCCGTCCTCCCACGGCCTTTCGCGTGGCGGAAGAAGTCGCGTTTGCTCTATATATGTAGTGATTGTAAAGGAGGAAAGAGACGCTTAATTGTGCAGCCCTTCAACCCGCCATGGTTGCTCAGTGGCTAGGTGTTAGGCTGCTGAGCACGAGGTCGTGGGATCGAATCCCGGCCACGGCGGCCGCATTTCGATGGGGGCGAAATGCGAAAACACCCGTGTACTTAGATTTAGGTGCACGTTAAAGAACCCCAGGTGGTCAAAATTTCTGGAGTCCCCCACTACGGCGTGCCTCATAATCAGAACTGGTTTTGGCACGTAAAACCCCATAATGTTTTTTTTTTTGCAGCCCTTCAGGGAGCACGGCGCAGAACGCGCGTTTGTTCTCCACCGTGCGTTCGCTCCCTGTGAAAGCGCGCGTCCCTCGCGCCCTTTCACTCCCGCATACAGCGTCCGGCGCGCTGCGACGATCGCCGTTGACGTCATACGAAACCTCATGGCGACGACGGCGGCGACGATGATGGCGATTCCGACGGTGACGGCAGAAATCCTCTTTGAGTGTCCATATAATTGCTATCACAATAAAATGACATTAGTTATTTAACGCTATCCTCTAACACAATTTTCGGTCTTCCTTTCGGGCGACTTTTCTCTTATCCGACTTTCGCATAGAAATGAATAGCGGGCAAATTTAATATATTGTCATGTTTTTGATAATACAGCCTACACTAGTCTTGTGGACATAACTTGTTTGGGTCCTGATCGTTTATGTTCATTCACTGGCATGAGCAGCGTATGGACAAGATATCGAAGTAGCTACAAAAAAGATGAAGAAAAAAAGTTGTCGCAGTTTCACCCGAAAGGCGAAGCATCAATTGCGATAGCAACTTAGTAGAGAGCTATACGGAGTAAGGATAGTAGTTTTATCCGCTGTACAAACTTAGACATGCAGCAGCACCGGCAACACACAGCACTGTTGTCGACGCCGTCGGCGTTTTGCCCGCCTTCGCACAAAATGCGTGCGGCGTTGGTGACTGTTGCCGGAGCCTCTGATATAAATAGGCACTTGGTGCCGCAGCTAAACGTCGCCTCCCTTCCCTGCCCCCCCCCCCCCCCCCACGGCCTTTCGTGCGTCAGAAGAAGGCGCGTTTGCTCTACATATATGGTGATTGTAAAGCAGGAAAGAGACGCCTACTTCTGCAGCCCTTAAGGCAGCACGGCACAGAACGCGCGTTCGTTCTCCGCCGTGCGTTCACTCCCCGTGAAAGCACGCGTCCCTCGCGCCCTTTCACTCGCACATACAGCGTTCGGCGGCGCGCGGCGACGATTTCATCTCCATTGACGTCATACGGAACCTCACGGCGACGGCGACGGCGACGCCAACGGCGACGGCGACGCCGACGGCAGAAATCTGCTTTGGAGTGTCCATATAATTGCTATCGCAATAATAAAAAAGACTTGCGATACTCTATAAGTTGTGGCTTAGTGCCTATATTGTTGCGCTGTTAAGCACGAGGTCGCGGGTTCGATTTCCTCCCGTGGCGGCTGCATTTCGACACGGGCTAGATGCAAAAAAGCTCATTTACCATTTCAAAAAACACCACGTCAAATGAAATCGTTTGAGCAGGGAGAAGAGGTGCGTTAAAGGGAACATTGAGGGGAGCGGCTTACTGTTCAAGTTACGAGGCTGTGTTTGCTCTGTGGAATTTTTGAAGTTCCCAGTAGTAAATAGCGCGAATTGTTTGTTTAAAGTAACTTCCGTGATTCAGCTTGTGGGACTTCAGCTGCCTGCTACGCTTTTACCGGTTGTTGGGATTCTACAGTATTGACTGACCGATACCGCTACCACCTCGACCACGCGTGAGTAATAACTGCGCCCGCTAAATTGGAAGATATTCTTTCAGCTATGTGTTTAGTGAACGGTGTGGTTTTTGCTTCAGCAAATTAGAGGAAATGGTCACTTTGCTTTGTATCAATACGCATAATGACGCTGCTGTGGCCATGTAAATGCAGTCTTTGTTCAAATAGTGTTTTATTGCGATAGCAATTATATGAACACTCAAAGCGGATTTCTGCCGTCGGCACCGTCGTCGCCGTCGCCGTGAGGTTCCGTATTAATTCCGAGGACGATAAATTCGTCGCAGCGCGCCGTATGCCGTATGTGCGAGTGAAAGCGCGCGAGGGACGCGCGCTTTCACGGAGAGCGAACGCACAGCGCTAGCGGAGAGCAAACGCACAGCGCTAGCGGAGAGCAAACGCGATTTCTTCGGTCGTGCGAAAGGCCGTGGGGGGTTGGAAGGGAGGGAGGGAGGGGAGAAGACGTTTAGCTGTGGCACCAAATGTGTATCTTGTGACCGGGCGCAACGTTTTTACGTTTTTACGTTTTAACGTTTACGTTTTACGTTTTACGTTTTAACCTAACGTTTTTACGTTAGGCGGCCCGCCCGAGCCCGATCAAAACATTTATGGCGAGACCCGGGCCCGGCCCGGGCCCGGAAATAATCTACGTTACCCGCCCGGCCCGGCCCGCCACCCCTTTACCTTAGGCCCGAGCCCGACTCGAAACCGGCCCGAACCCGGCCCGAGACCGAAAAATAATGTTTTTCAGAGTTGAGACACCCGAGAATAACTCTCTGTACGTTACATGCGCACCACCAGAAAGCCCGAGCCCGGCCCGGGCCCGCATCAAAAAACCCGAGCCCGGCCCGGGCCCGAGTCAAAAAACCCGAGCCCGGCCCGGGCCCGAGTCAAAAAGCACACGCCGTGCCCGAGCCCGGCCCGAGCCCGTGGAAAAACTGTACTACCTGGCCCGGCCCGGCCCGTGGGGCGGGCCGGGCCGGGCTCGGGCTTGACCGAAAGCCCGAGCCCGTGCAGTGCTCTAACCTGGCCACTCAATCTGCCGTGCACGCGAAATGAGGAAAGCGGGAAGGCAGCGCCGGAGGGAGGGGGTGCGGCTTCTACTCTGCCTGCAACTGCGTACTTGTACTTTGCGTGGCTGCGGGCTGTCGCGCGCACCGTATCTTTAAAGCGATCTCCACAAGGCTCTTACCTTTGTATGCGCTGTGCTCTCGCCGCTCAGTTTCCGTTGAAGCGATAGACCGCACGAACCTTCGCTCGCTGCTGCCTCCGCGCTTGCTCACGTCAGCGTTTTGACAGTGGTTGTCTGCGGTCATCGAGTGTGATCTACTCATGTTTGCTTGACACCATGCTTGTTAATTCAGTTAGTAAGTGAATGTGTCTAAGTTTATGTAGCCAATACAACTACTATTTTTACTCCGTATAGCTCTCTACTAATTTGCTATTGTAATGAATGCTTCGCCTTTCCGGCGAAACTGCGACAATTTTTTACGTTAGTAGCCTGTGGTAATCGTTTGGTAATATGAACTGAATTCAAACGTATTCTATCTCAAGGCTTCTTGGGCATGAAGAGCCTTTTCAAAATTAAATCGCACAACGAGAAAGACAACGATAAAAAAGAAGACAACTCCAAGTGCTTCTATTTGTTGGAGAGCCCGACGCAGTATATGTTAAGCGTCCGCCAAGAAAAAAGTACGGTTAAAGCACTGGGAACGGGAGCGGCGATGCGTAAAAACACGAAAATAATTATTTCTGCAAAATGCACGACGATAAGGCAGACCCGTTACTGCGGCCAGGGCTCGGCGATTTGCCATTGGGCAACAAAGAGACGCGGTGCTTGCGCAGATCTCAGAAGAAAGAGAAAGTTACGGAAGAGTGCCGCTAGCAAAATGACACTCGGCAAAGATCGGGAACGGCAGCATCTTACACGTGGCCGAAAATTACGTTAAGAATGTGAACGCTGTTGCGCTATGTTGGGTAAGCATTGCGCAGTCTTGCGCCACCGTTTACTGTGCACAAACGTTTGTCGAGTGCTGCCCAACTTGTCTTGGCAGAAGTGCGTTGTACGAGAGCCCGTCGAATGGAGATCAGGTTCGGGAGAATTGGTCTCCGCAGCCTTCTGCAAGTATTCGTGCAGTATTTTCGGAGCTAGAACTTGTGCGCCAGGCACTCTAATTGAGAAGTTTTAAGATGTTCTTTTGCGTGCAAGGAAACCTTGCGATTGATCGGAGTGAACACTCTGGCTTGTTACAATGAGCGTAGGGTGATGAACATACCGGTGAATCACGAAGTGTGCTTACGTTCGACGGTAGGAACTGCCCGTTGACTTTGAGCCGACAACGGTGCGAGCTTGAGCAACGCGGCACAGTTTCATCGAGAGAGAGAGAGACACTACGCATATTTTCGAGCCTATGGATAACAGGCCTTGGATAAAACTTGGGTTGGTCGTCGATGCGACGCACGTTGGTTTCATGAGAAAGCACCTTAGGCCTTTTGGGGGCCCTCAGTATAGGGAGTTACTGGCGGCGTACTTGACACTCGGCTCAATGAATTCTGCTGAGGGCATAGTCTGCCAAGGATAGTCTATGTTGATACGAGCGGTATATTCTAACCATAGCTCTGGTGGTCTAGCGGTTCATTCGCTAACTACCCCACACTTGACATCTTGCTCAACAATTTCTGCTCAGTATTCCTTGGGAGACTACGCAGGCTATCTAATGCGTGTGAATAGTTCATGCGGGCGGGCCTCCTGTTTTTACAGTTCGCATATCAATCAATCAATCAATCAATCAATCAATCAATCAATCAAAGTTTATTTCACCAGAAAATTCTGGATGGTCATCAAGGCTAAAAGCTGCTCTAGGCAGCTTGACTGAGTCCCTGAAGACCCTTACATCAGCAGCATACAACGTTCACAGCACATATATGCATATAGGATCACAATTGTAACATACCTACAAACGTACAGTATACGATGTTTACGTAAGGATCACTTGAAGTTAACATACACAGTTAAAGTAGGATTTGCATCAAATGTTTAATACAGGATAAACATAATCGCATAAAAACTTTTGACTGCAAAAAAAAATAAAATAAAATCCTGTTAATTTAACAGGTTTCACACACACACAAAAAAATAGCACTGATAACCGACATCGCTCAACGATGACAATACCAAAACAAAATGCAATAAGTACAGGATAGGCAAAAAACCACGCCAACAAGACACATGCACGCCATTCCAAAGATTAATATGTGACAGCTGGTTACAACATTGGCGGAACTTACTTGTGTGCGTTGACAAAGCGCACGTGTAGTACGTGTCCCTTAGCCGTACGCTACAGTTATAGCGGAGTTACTGTTTATAACGCGTAACGGTTAAGTAAACACTAACAACGGACGAATCGTCAAGGTTGTTCAGGAAGCACTATACGTATGCCGGTGCAAATATGCACTTTAGCAGCTGATATTGTGCGCGTAGCTACGTTCCCCTCTCCGCTAGACAGAAAAGGAAAATGAAACGGGCCAATGAGGAATTCCTTACGGCTCCACACGGCTGCTTGATGAGAGGATGCTCCCGCGTTTCCTCTGCAGGGAAACGTTTTCTGCAAGAGCTCGTCGTTTGGTGTGCAGCCGCGAATGGCGAATTCACGAGCGTTAAGACGGGCCAGCAATTGCTGTACGTAAAACGTCGTTTCAGCGCTTGCTGTATGCCGTTCACTTTGGCGTGAACAGCTCAAAAGAAAATAAAGTGAGGGAGAGAGGGGGGTAAGGGGAGAGTAACGTGGAAGAGGTCTTTGATGCTGAAGTTCCCAGCCCTAGCATGAGACAGCCGGTTTCTTGCGCAGCGAACGAGAAAATCGTTAATGCCCTGGTCTTCGATGAATGTTTTCGCGCGATGAGGGAACGTCTGCAAGACGTTCGTTAGCAAACACTTGTACCGCCTTCTTTCGAGCCTTCTCTTCTGTTTCTCCTTCCGTGCTTTGCTCGAAGCCTCGCAAGTACTTGCGTTCTTTTGAACACGCGAGCGACGGTGGCTCAAGTTTGCTCCGGCGCCGATATTGCTTCTCTTGGTGTGCTGGTCTTTCACATAAACAAAAATATAAATTTGAACTGTTCGTCTGCTTATTCGTTCGCACACGCATGTGACCTTTAAAGCAAATACGCCACGTTAAAAATAAGCCGGATACGGATAAAAGCAAACCAGGCCTACCTCCAAAGATGTTCACAGTTGCTTGTGTTTGCAAATCGAAAAGGAATGAATCCTCGACAGTCCGCCAATCCTTTGCTATGTTATGAATGGCTTGTCACCCTTTTAGGTAGCTTGCAAGTCCAATGAACACTTTCGTCTCGGGCTTGTCGCAGAAAGCGTTGCCGAAAAAAACGGCAACCTTGTAATGCATTTTGAGAGTTCCGGTTCTATACATTCAATGCTTTACTCAATTTCAGCCCGCTTCATGCGAAGAAATAAATGTTCACTTTTTCTTTTCTTTACTACCCCTGAGCCTGGGCCCGGTATCTAGGGCGCGTTCACACTGTAATATATTCACAGCAATAGACAGTTTTAGTTTAGCGTAGTTTCCGGAATAGCGGGCGTACCGGAATAGCGGGATCGAAATGCGCATGCGCAGAACGCTAAACGACCCATACCGTTCACCGTGCGCACGCTATTTCTCAGAGTTATGTTAGCGTGGTTTACGTAGTTTACGTAAAACATGGCGACGGTCCTGGTCGCCCGCTTCGAACTGCATTTGGCGTTGTTTTTGTAGAATTCGTTCGTAGCAAATGACTGCGTAAACGGCTTTTGCTTAGTCGCATGCCGCTTCGCCGAGAGAGTGTTATGGCTATTCTTGAGGAATTTTCGAGATCGCTTCTCGTTTGGAACGCGCCTAAGCCTAACAGAGAAATTTTCTCTGAGGTGAGAGTGCCACCTGTCGGTCAAGTCGGGAGATAGGCGCGACGACGGCATATGGCCTCTGAGATGGGAACATTTCGGAGGCTATGGTAGACAGCTTGTACTGCTTGTCTGTTTCGCTGCAGATCGGCGGACATGAGAAGTAAAAATACAACGCGCTCCTGGCTTGCATTGCGCTGCCTCTCGCACTTTCCGGACGCACACACACAGACTTAGGTGCCCTATGTATGCGAAATTCAAAGCGTAATGCAATAGCGTCCTGCACGTAAACTACGCTATCACGCTATACTAAAACTCTCTTTCTGCAAAGTTCGTTTGCGGAACGGTAACGCTATTACCCTTAACCCCGCTATTACGCTAACGTTAAACTAAAACTGTCTAATGTAAAATTAAAAAGAAACGTTGTAAACAATAGCACTATGTTGCCCTGTGGCGCCGGTTCGCAGTGCAAGGCATGTCGAGAAGTGTACAGCGCCCATGATTTCATATACAACCATTAATACAGTGAAATCGTTCAGAAACATGTTTGCATATTTGCTAACCATGCGGCTGACGCACTTGGTTTTACTCGGGACAGAAGCATCGCTGTGTCGCTAGACACCGATTTGTTCGACAAGTGGTGACATTTGCATTACCTGCTAATCACCACCATTGATTAACGCTGTGGGGATGCTCAATACATATATGAGGTACGTAATGTAGGGGAAGAGTGGTACCATTAGTTGGTCCACTCCCCTTGTTTATCACTCTTGGCGGCATTAGGCATACGGGGCACGCTAGCACTGCATTTGATATTGTGGCCCGTTAAGCCCCCCACACACGAAAAGGAGACACTCAGCTGGAGAACTTCTAGCCACGCTTTTTCATCTCTTGATCTGCCTGCAAATCCTTACTGTTCTCTTTGTGGTGCAAAAATGTCTTCCACAGTGCACTAACCTGCTCGGGAGATGCAATAACGAGGAGCTTCGCGCGCTCGGACCGTTTCCAAGTATCTTTACATCTTGTTTACTCGGTCAATAAATAAAGGCGAACTCCTGAAACATTGGTTAACAGCCAAAATTAGACTAATACACAACGCAGGCAAAAAAGATAGCGTTACGAATTACCGACCTGTTTCTTTGACTTCAGCAACCTGTAAAATGTTTCAGCCCATAATTCATAATCATATTGTACAGTTCCTTGACAACAGTCATTTTCTCAATAAATACCAACATCGGTTTAGAAAATGCCTCTCAACCAGCCCTTCTTAGCTCATTGAAACAGTGCATGATTTGGCAAAAGCAATTTATAATGGCAAACAGGATGATGTAAGTTTGAGGGATTTTAAAAAGACATCTGATAAAGTTTCACACAATAAATTATTTTTAATTAGGCATGATATTTCAGAATTATCACTTAATAAAATGTATTTCGGCATAACTTACACGAAGACAGCAGTATGTATATTTCTGTGATCACTGTTCCAGGCCAGTGAAAGTCTTTTCGGGCGTTCACCAAGGTTCTGTTCTTGGGCTTTTCCAATATAGTGGAAAACATTCTGGTTAAAATTAAACTATATGCAGATGATTGCATTTTATGTTCGGAAGTTGATAGCAAGTGCGGCCAGGTGCTGTTAAATCAACCTTTGGAGAAAGTTGCTTAGAGCTGCGAAGAGTGGCAAATGGTCATGAATCGTGACAAAACAGTGTCTGTGAAAATAACTCTGCAGAAAGAGCACCTGCACTTTCAGTATGGCATCCGAAATGTCATACTATCCGAAGCATCTAATTAAATATAATTAGGTCTCTGTATCTCGAGCGATCTTAGCTGGAATAAGCATATTAATTATGTTGTCGCAAATTTAAAGCGCAAGCTTTTTTTTCTGAGGTGAGCTCGAAAGTTATCGGTCCCTTCAGTCCGACTTTTGGCCTACAAATCTGTTGTAGGACCAATTTTAGACCATGCTATAATAATTTGGCACCCCTTCACCAAAAGTAACATTAATCAGCTAGAAAAAGTACAAGGAAGAGCTGGGCGCTGTCTCTTTAATAATTTCTCCAGGGCATCAGTGGCGGATCTGTTAAAGAAAGCTAATCTTCAGCCTTTAGAAAAAAGAAATCGCTATTCCAGACTGAAGTATCTATAGCAATTCATCAATGGTCATATTAAAGTCGATGTAATTAAATTATTTTCATTTTCTACAGGACACGCCACGGGACAGAGGCATAACTAAAAAAATTATTATGAGGTTATACGTGCCAAAACCACGACCTCATTATAAGGCACGCCGTAGTGGGGGACTCCGGAGTAATTTGGACCACCTAGGCTTCTTTAAGTTGCACCTAAATCTAAGTACACGGGTGTTTTCGCATTTCGCCCCCATCGAAGTGCGGCCGGTTAATAATCACTCCATTATGCACACGCAACAATACATTCAAGTGCTCTTTTTTTTCCACGTACTATAGTAGACTGGAATCAGCTTAGCTATAATATGGTGACAGCAGAGTCAGTATTGGCTTTTTCTTCTTATGTAGAAGCCTGTTTTTCAATTTTTGTTATTTAAACGCACATTTATCAATATTTGGTACCGTGAACTTATCTGTACTACGTAAAGTTCTAAGTTTGTAAATTATATATTATTCTTGTGTGTGTTTTGTTTTGATGTACTGAGTTACTGTACTGTAGTCTTGAGGTACTGTAATTATCGTATACTCTATTTATTGCATACGGTAGTTATGTAGCTATATACTGTGATTATTGTATGTTCATTTTCTCTCAGTAGTGTGAACGATTTGCTGTGTGTGTGCGTACCACAATGTTCCAGCGCGATATGTAACCATTGTGAGTTTCTTGTTAGCATAAGCCCAATTTTTTACAGCTAGCTTGCCATTGATGCAGCAGTTTGTTGCACCACCATCTAAAATCACTTTTGGTGATTGCAGGATAAATAAATAAATAAATAAATAAATAAATAAATAAATAAATAAATAAATAAATAAATAAATAAATAAATAAATAAATAAATAAATAAATAAATAAATAAATAAATAAATAAATAAATAAATAAATAACAAGAATTTTGCCACCACAGAGATGGACACCGACCGCAGTTAATTCCTTCGAACTGTAATCCCCATTTACATCACCATTATCTGAAAGAGAATGTCGAACGCGTCCAAGAATGGGCAAATCGAGCAAATGGTGCGCATTTTACCGCAGCGTGCACGTGCACATGAAATGAGGGCTGCGTTCCAGTGCTCCCCGTTGACCGCTAAATAGACAGCCAATCCGACAACTGTTATCTTAAGCGCTGTTCCAATTTTGACGAAGCCGGCAAAAGATACAGCTGCGCGAAAACAGCACCGCAGTAAAAGACGATGCATGCTACTTTGATATCGAAACAAGATGGCGGCTGAGCAGAAGGCTTGTAAATTCGACGGGAAGGTCGTCTGGTCACAGAAAAACGTAGTCATGAATTCTTGTAAGCTACGTTGTCTTTTTCGCTGGTTCACATACGCGAAGTGTTAAAATACAGCTACGATGTATAATTTTCCTAACTTTTTCTTGTCGACGCAAGAGGACGTCACACGACAGAGATGTCCTCCAGACTGTTTCAGAAGCGTTCCAATACTAAGGAAGTTGTCTTCTTAGATGTCAATGTATAGACTATCTCCAATGCTGGTTAGGATTGCAACACACCCATTATGCACTGCTTAGGCTTAGCTGCATTATCTAGTGCTTGGTGATCGCAGAGAATGTTTCAAGCTCGCGATGGGGTGGCAGTCCTTGCTTTTTAGCTGCACCTATATGCAATTGTACTTCCTTGTCAGGGATCATCAAGAAATTTTAGAATTGTAGAGACGATGATTTAGTGTGGTTGTTTATCACATTGTTTTGCTCTGCTTAGAGATGTCCAAATATTGCTTAAAAATTAAAATTAAATTAAGCCTACTATTGGGTAACCCGCAATTTGCTTAAATTGCGCTCGGTATTCCAACTGCGATTCTTTTTCCGGTCATTGACATAGACTTATCTTCAGGGTGTTTCGTTTTTTTTTTTTTCATCAAACCGCATTAAATACTGACTAAAGTGGAGGGATGTTAGTAAAAAGAAAGGAAAACCTGTTTTCTTTTCATGAAACTTCCTCGATCTTGCAGGCTTCCGCAGAACTGATTTGCCAGTTTCAGTGTTCCTGTGCTGTCAGATGGCGATTAATTCCCCCTCGCTCTGAGGTCTCCTAGAATTCTGCTTAGCTAAGATGGCAGAGTGGCCTCTCCAGAAACTCGTAGGTTCCGGGTTCCATCCTCGGACCCGGACGTCTGTGAAACGGCCATAGGCGCTTGCCTCAGCAGCGGGAATAAAATATCCTTGAGGGTTTCTCGCGTGCAAGAGACCTTTCGTAGAAGACAGAGCAGTGTTCCTTCTGCCCAGCATGAGTTGACTTGCGTGCAACATTGCGCCAATAAGTCCCACCCGCGTATAGTTGAAACACCGTTCAGAGAGTCGTTGTTGTTGTCGTTGTTGCCCATCCCACTCGTGGCTCATGTCCACTATCGGGGATTGAGCAAGAAATGGCAAAAACGTACGGCAGACACGGGAAACGTTTTACTGGAAGCTTCGACGCTAAGCTTGAAGACTAATGAGGTATGTTCTTCATGATAAGTTGCAGTCAAGAGTTCGACGAATGTTCGTCTGGTCAGGTAACATGATCATGAATTGCGGTCACTGAACAAGTCAAGGTGAAAATAACACAGAGACGTTTCGGTACCCGTATGGTTTCCTTGATCACGCTCGACGTTTCGGGATCAAGGAGCCTCAATCAAGGAGTTCGATCGCGGAACCCGTACGGGTCCCGAAACATCTCTGTGCAATTTCTTCATCTTGATGATAAGTTGTATGCTGTAATAAAGAAGAAAAAAAGCGTCTGTGACTTAATCGTGAGAGTATCGGGATTCTGCGCTAGAGGTCCTTTGTTAGAATCTGGCCGTCGGACCATATTATGTAGGTTTATTTATTTCAATATATATATATATATATAATCTTATTCATCACGCCAATGACAACAGTTCACCTGTAGTGACCATATAATTGCTATCGTGCTATCGTAAATAAATGGCTCCGTACCAGTGATCGCAGAATCATGAGAAAAAAAGCTTTATTTCTTGTTGGACATATATCACTTTATGGTAAAAAAAAACAATGCAGGCAAGTTTGTGTTTTGATTATGCTCAGAAGTTGCGATGAGATGCGGAAATTGTTCCAAAGAGGATGCAGCTCTAGATACCACCGAGGGGGTTTCTATTCCTGTCCTTCCTTCTTCTAGATCCTCCTCGTGCCTTTTTTCGGTTTTCGGGAGCAAACTGCGCGGTCTGCTCCGCGCGTTCTGGTACAACAGGTGCGTCGTGTCCGCCAAATTGACTCAGTCCAAAGTCAAAAGGTTCTGCGACATCTTCTGGTCTGTACGGCTGTTGCGCAGCATAAGCAGGATGTAAACTGTGCTGGAGAGGACCTTGTTCTACGTGGTGTTGAAGGTGCCCAAGAGCAGCGCCCACGCCGTGGTCTATTACGTGAGAAGCATGCTGTGCAACACCACGTGCTATGCCTGGTATAAGGTCGCCAACGACCCCAGCGCCCAGATGACTTCCCACGGCGCCGCCGATACCACCAGGAATACTTCCGCCAAAGTGGACGCCAAGGTCGCCGTGAGGACCACCCCTAACACCAGTAGCAAGACCTCCGTGTAGTCCACCGGCGTGGTCGACTCCAACGCCGCCTTGAAGAGCGCCTCCTAAGCCGGCTTGGAAGCCGCCACCAAGACCTAAGCCGAAGCCACCACCAAAACCGTTTGAGTCGCCAATGTCGGGCCTGTAAGGTTCTTGAGCAATGGGACCGTGGCTAACAGGCGGTATATAATGCGACGCGTCTTCAGGTCTGTACGGCTCCTGGGCGATAGGGCCAAATGAGCTGAAGGATTTGGGTTCTGCTGCGTCTTCAGGTCTATATGGTTCTTGACTTATTGGAGAAAATGGATTCCATGGCTGCTGTTCCCCAGCGTCGTCCGGCCTGTATGGTTCTTGTGATATTTGGCTCATTGACCCTGGCCGTCGAGCTTGTTCCTTGGGGGCTTCTGGAAGCAACGACTCTTGAGCAATCGGCAGTTTTGACTTCGATAGGTTACGCTGTGGCGCATCCTCTGGACGGTAGGGTTCTTGGACAACTTGGCTGAACGGTTGAGGCGACTTGGGTAGCTCATCATCAGGCCTGAATGGTTCCTGGACAATAGGTCCTGCAGCTTTTGCTGGAATTGGCTTCTGGAATATCCTCAGGCCTGTAAGGTTCTTGCACAGTTTGGCTGATAGGCTCCAGCCGCTTCGGCTGTTCTGTCACGTCTTCTGGCCTGAACGGCTCCTGTGCGATTGGTCCTAGTGGTTTTGCTGGTGTTAGTTCTGGGACGTCTTCAGGCCTGTATGGTTCTTGCACAATTTGGCTGATCGACTCAGGATGCTTTGGCAGTTCCGTCACGTCTTCTGGTCTGAATGGTTCCTGGACAATAGGTCCTGCAGCTTTTGCTGGAATTGGTTCTGGAATATCCTCAGGCCTGTAAGGTTCTTGCACAGTTTGGCTCATAGGCTCCAGCCGCTTCGGCTGTTCTGTCACATCTTCTGGCCTGAACGGCTCCTGTGCGATTGGTCCTAGTGGTTTTGCTGGTGTTAGTTCTGGGACGTCTTCAGGCCTGTATGGTTCTTGCACAATTTGGCTGATCGACTCAGGATGCTTTGGCAGTTCCGTCACGTCTTCTGGTCTGAATGGTTCCTGGACAATAGATCCTGCAGATTTTTCTGGAATTGGTTCTGGAATATCCTCAGGCCTGTAAGATTCTTGCACAGTTTGGCTCATAGGCTCCAGCCGCTTCGGCTGTTCTGTCACGTCTTCTGGCCTGAACGGCTCCTGTGCGATTGGTCCTAGTGGTTTTGCTGGTGTTAGTTCTGGGACGTCTTCAGGCCTGTATGGTTCTTGCACAATTTGGCTGATCGACTCAGGATGCTTTGGCAGTTCCGTCACGTCTTCTGGTCTGAACGGTTCCTGTGCAATTGGCCCGGCCGGTTTTGCTGGTGTTGGTTCCGGGACGTCTTCAGGCCTGTATAGTTCTTGCACAATTTGGCTGAGAGGCTCAGGGCCCTTTGGATGTTCTGTGATGACTTCTGGCCTAGATGTTTCCTGGGCGATCGGTCCTTCCAGTTTTGCTGGAGTTGGTTGCGGGACATCTTCAGGCCTGTATGGTTCTTGCACAATTTGGCTGAGAGGCTCAGGTCCCTTTGGCTGTTCCGTGATGACTTCTGGCCTAGATGTTTCCTGGGCGATCGGTGCTTCCGGTTTTGCTGGAGTTGGTTGCGGGACATCTTCAGGCCTGTATGGTTCTTGCGCAATTTGGCTGATCGGCTCAGGCTGTTTCGGCAATTCCGTCACGTCTTCTGGTCTGAACGGTTCCTGTGCAATTGGCCCGGCCGGTTTTGCTGGTGTTGGTTCCGGGAGATCTTCAGGCCTGTATGGTTCTTGCACAATTTGGCTGATTGACTCAGGCCTCTTTGGTTGTTCCGTCACGTCTTCTGGCCTAAATGGTTCCTGTGCGATTGGTCCTAGTGGATTCGCTGGTGTTGATTGCGGGATGTGCTCTGCTGTATATGGTTCTTGTTGATTGGTCCTAGTGGATTCGCTGGTGTTGATTGCGGGATGTGCTCTGCTGTATATGGTTCTTGTTGTATTTGGCTAGTGGACTCAGGCCTATTTTGCAGTTCTGTCACGTAATCTGGTCCTAATGGCTCTTGAGCGATAGGACCTCCAGGGTTCTGTGGATTCAGCTCTGGTTCAGCTTCAGGTATGTACGGCTTTTGACCAACTTGGCTGATCGGCTCAAGTCTCTTTGGTGGTTCTGTGACATCTTCAGGCCTGAAAGGCTCTTGAACAATCGGTTCTGCCGCATTTGGAGGGCTTGGTTCTGGTATGTCTTCCGGTCTGTAGGGCTCTTGCGCAACTTGGCTGATTGGCTCAAATTTTATTGGGTTTTCTTCTTCTTCTTCTGGTCTGAATGGCTTTTGAGCAATAGGAACATTAATTTCGGGTTTATTTGGCTTCACTTCAACTTCAATTTTTGGTTCTTTCGCCTTCTCGAGTGGAGGTGGCTGATCCCCTTGCATTGTCTTATATATACTGGTGTTCGTTAAGGGAACCTTGATACCGACAAAACCACGATTGCCGGAGAGATCTTCTCGCTCTCTTGTATATGGCACGCACGGCGTACAGGAGCACGCAACAGGCTGGTTGAACGTACCCGCCAGCTTTCTCCCGTTCTGACATCTGAGTTCAATCTTCACTGTACTCCAGCTGGAAGGCTTGCAGCACTTGCAGTCAGACTGAAGCTCGTCTGCATTACCTGCAACATTAGCAGAACGTTTCTCTATTAGGATGGATAGCTAGGATAGTTCGATATTGTTGAGAAACTAGAGCACTACGACAACTGAACACGAAGAAGTAAAAAGAGGCATACAAGTGCTCGTACAAGTGCTTGTATGTATCCTTTCCTTCTTCCTGCTTCGTTGCTGCGCCGTAGCTTCCTACTGATGAGTTTTGTGCATATGCGAACGCCCAAGCTTACCTGGGCACATCTTGGGACATTTACTCTGTACGGTTCATAACTAATTTCCATCTAAGTGGTTACTCTTTCAACAATATATTTATTCACAGAGCCGTAAAATTTTTAGAACACTGAGGAAATTTGTATTGGAGTGATGAGCGAATAGTTTCAGTATTTTATACAGAATAATGAGCATGTGCACTTAAGCAAAAGCAAGTGGCGGACTTTTAGATTGTTTACTATATTTCGCTCTGTCAATCATGCGTGCATACTTCAGCAAATAAGCAATAAATTCAATAAGCTTGAACGTAGTTTAGGCTCTAGGCTTGGTGTTCCACAGTCTAAATAGCTTACTGTGCTCTGAAATTAGTAATGTCGAGCGACCAATGAAGCATAAGATACTTAGAGAACACTTTACATTTTGGGAGCACTATACTTTACATACGTGAGAAACAGGTTCTCCGATAGCTTGTTTATTCTGAACTATTTCACTTGGCTTAATTGTTTTTTGAGGAGGCGTTTTCATTCACCCATGATCTGCTGCCATATTGCCGTATCCTCGACTGTGTGACGAGAGATATTCTCTGTAATAACGATACGACTCGAAGCAGCTGTCTCAATTTTGTTGACAGCATGTTTAGCTTAGCAGAAAAAGGAATAACAATATTTGCTCATTCATTCAAGCTATGTCGGGTTGTTCTCAATTGTCTTACACGCACTTTTACAGCGTAAGCTGTTATGGGCTCATTCCAATAGCCGTTTCTGGTCGCGATGATGCTGCCGCTGCCGCCCCGTAGCCGCTATCGCGGGAAATGCGAAAAAAAGTACCCGCTCTCTGCCGGGATCGAACCCAGGCCCGCTGCGTGGGAGTCGGATACTTCACATCAGGCAGAAGAAATATTCCCTTTATACGCGCCCTGCGCCTCTGCGCGTGCGCGCCTAGGCAGGCGCGCAGGCGCAGACGACCCGAGTCTCCGACAGTATGGTGGCGCCATCTAGTTAACTTGCCTGCCACCAAGAACATAGTATACTGAACCCAATATCCACAACAGAGCTGAAACGACGCATCAGTGACCTTAAAAACCAAAAAGCAACAGGCCCCGACGATATCCCCAACGAATTTTTAAAAGCACTAAAGACAAAAGCAAGAGAAACACTACGACACTACTTCAACAACATCCTTGAATCGGGCCAAATCCCACCAGCATGGAAAGAGGCAAAAGTGACCCTCATACACAAGGGCAAAGGAAAACCACTTGAACAACTGAATGCCTACCGCCCAATATCTATAATAAGCAATGTCCAAAAACTATTCAGCGCAATCCTAAACCGAAGACTACAAAAGATATGTGAATCAAATAACATATTCCCAGAATCTCAAAATGGCTTCAGACCAAACCGCAGGACAAGTGACCATATATTCACGCTGACCCAGGCTCTAGAAATGAAAAATAAGGAAAAATCTACGCTCTATCTGGCTTTCCTAGACATGGAAAAAGCCTATGACGGTGTCCCCCACTCGAGGCTTTGGAAAAAACTACAGGGCATCGGATTAGAATGTAAAAGCATAGACCTCCTCAAGGAACTATACACGTGTTGCACAGCAGTGTACAAACTACACGAACTTAGCTCGAAGAAAGTCCAGCAAAAGATAGGACTAAAACAAGGATGTCCCTTGTCCCCAACACTATTTAATATATACATCACACAACTACTCCAAACATTAGACAACGAGGGACCAGGACTCCGAATGTCCACGATAACAACTGACGGGCAGGAGGAATACACCAAGATCTCATGCCTGGCATTCGCCGATGATATTGTGCTGTTAGCAGAATCAGCAGCTGACCTCCAACACCAGCTTGACATCTGCTCCCGAGTTGCAGGAAACGACCAACTAAGGTTCAACACTGAAAAAACGCAGTGGTTGGGAATAAACATAAACAACACTGGCATCCGAATTCACCCTCCAAGGGACCTCATCAAAAAACATCTGAATACAAATACCTCGGCGTAACACTCTGTGACCAACCAAATTATCTATATCATCACCAAAACGCCTTAGTCAAAAAATCAAATCGTCCTCAAAGGCAACATCTGGAACTTGGCCAGGCACTCGTACAACCCTTACACTGTGGGACGCACACTATGGAAGGCAATAGCTGTACCAGCGACAACGTACGCAGATGACGCGCTGGCCTACTCCAGCGAAACCATAAAATGCCTGGAGCGCCATCAAATAGAACTGGGCCGCTGGCTGCTGGGGGGTAGCATGGCTACAGCTAATGCAGCAGTGAAGCGGGGAAATGAGCTGGTCCTCGTACGAGGCAAGGGAAGCGAGATCCAAACTACAATACGCCGGCAGACTAAAATTCATGGCAAACACAAGCTACAGTCGCAGAATATACCTACACCTAAGATACAAAAACATCAAGACGGATTGGATACGGAAATACACAGCCCTAAACACAAAATACAACCAAAACTCCAAACACCACGAAACTAAAACAGAGACAGAGTGGCGCATAGCAGTTATCAAAGAAATCAATGAAGCCGAAACATCAATATGGCGCACGGCAGTAGCAAAGAAACAAAGCCTGGCACTCTATCACCAACACAAGCTGGAACCGTGCCCATCAACACACTATCGAGGAGACAGAGGCAGCGCCCTACTGTTTCAAGCCCGCACCGGCGCTCTCCTCACAAACCAACGCCGCCACGAACTATTCGGCGTGGATCCGACGTGTCACTTATGTGGTGCGCAAGTGGAAACCCTCCTCCACGTCTTACAGCAATGCCCGAGACTTCCCACAGACCCCCGATCGTGTACCCTGGCCGAGAGCCTGGCGTTGACCGGTAACACCGAGGAGGAGCGAGCTGCACGCGCCGAAGCCACGAAGACCCGGCTATATATAGAGCAGTGGGAACGTCAGGGCAGGTGCAAACAGTCCTTTGACATTCCACCTACAGCCACCTCATCACAGCAACAGTGAACCCTGGCTGCGGCAGGTTACCGATGCAGGCCACGCCAAATGCGCGACCCTCTGCCGTCTCCAGCTGATCGCGACCGACGAAGCGGCAACACGGTTGGATGGGACGCGGGGGACGCGCCCACCAAATCCCGGCATAGCTAGTGGATCGGATTGTGCTGGCTTTGGTGATGTCCGAGACGACTGGTGAACAGTGAACCGGACCAACCAGACGGCCTCAAAGACTGTGACTACTAGTGCACTGTACAGTGACGAACTGTGTTTTATGTTTTTCCTCTCTTTATTTTATACGCCTCACTTTATTTCCTTTCTTGTTTTTCTACATATCCTGTGGCGTTTGACAAACGCCTGCCCTGCGTCAAAAGGGATCAGGACCACACACTTACTTACTTACTTACCGCCGCGTGCGACGAGATGCGATTCAGACGCGATGCGATTCGGACGAGGCGCGCAATCAATTCTATCCCGATGTTAGATGTGCGCCACGTATTCTGGGTACCTCTTCGGTACACGTTATGGCGTCTCCTCGCAAGGTACGAACCGCTGCTCAAGAAGCGAATCGTAGAGCTACGTGCGTGGCTACAACCAGGCATCATCGGGCTCAGCAGACTACTGTGCAGAGAGCATGACAACCGCAGCTCGCCGTCGCCGGGCGGACAGTTCGGATCATTCTCGTCAAAATCGAGGCGAAGAGACTTTGCCGCGAAGACCTTGTTGTGCGTGGTGCCGAAATTGGAGCTACTCTTGCGCCGCTCAACCAGCTTACGCTGTGGCTGTGCTGCGTGTGCCGCGCAGGCCTGTAACTTTTTGTTATCGCATAAAGCCAAACATATCAATGGAAGCTTCAAATGTTCCGCGCTGCTGGGAGAAAGAGGGGAAAAAGCAAGGACACGAAATGCAGGGTGGTCAACCAGACATGAAAAGGAGGCTAGATGTATTATAAGATGGAAAGCGGGCACTGTGTGCACGCTGGAAGATGGACAGAACTACAAGCGGTCACTTAAACCGGAGCACATAGGTAACTGCACGTTGCTGAACAGGGCAAGTGATCAGTATGCTAGCAAGGAACTGACTCCTATTCCTCCATTAACTTTATTATCTTCACGTGTACTATTGACTAATACGGATATTTCAGGCTCTTGTACATGCTAATAGTATTTCTAGTCATTTATGGATGACATCGCAAATTACTTCAAAAGCAGCCTAGCAGTGAACGCCATTAATCGAAAGGTCAGTGCCATTATCAAGAGGAAGCTTTAGCGCGGGAGTTCTTATGTAGCTACATGAGAAAGGATCAATAGTTTTTCTCTGCAGTACATCGACCGATTTTGATGAGATTTATTGCACTTACAAGAAAAATAGTCAAAATATATAGTGACTACGAGAAGCAGATGCGTTATTGAAGCCGTCAGTTGTTTAAGAAAAAGTCTTAATATTTGCAAAATAAAAAAAAACGTCTACTTTCAACAGAACTGTAAATCAGCAATAGAAGGTATATAAGAAATGTGTAAATTGCATCTAATAAAATACCTACCGCAGACAAAGCGGATGCATGATACATCGCTCTGAAATATACCACTCATTTGTGAGGGGGACTATCGCAAAACCATCGTAAACATTGTAATAATTTTATGTAGCCTGTAAATTTATATATCAAATTTGTACGATTTAGAGGCTCTAACGGATGCAAGTAACAGAACTGCAATATATGTTTTTGATTGCAGAGTTACGCACTTGTGAGCTGCAAGCTTACATTTTTTGGAAACTTCGCAATTTACGAAAAGTGTTGTAAGAAAATTCCTCGGCCCTTCCACTCCGTGAAGATGGTTAACCAGCGAAGCTGAAACGTGCTGCCCCGGTGTTTATCACTGGGTTAATATCGAGGGATTCATTCAAGTATTTCTCAATTATGAGGTTGCATACACATTTGGTTTCGACGGAGAGAACGATGTCTCTGACAGTGTGCCCTAAGTCCACCGTTATCGCTTGCGTTCGGTGTCTTGATTTTGCTCGGCGGCGTGGTTAGCAGCATTCGCCCGCCATTGCCGCTTGCGATTCTCCGAAATTAAATTGCTGCAAATCTAAATCTGTAAGTTACGTTAGACAATGAATGACTCACACCCCCTTAAGCAATAGCTCATAGTTAACTTTGTGCTTCAATGCATAAGACAGCGTTTTCCTCAAAAGGCTAATTCGAACGCCCATGCATTTCGTCGGACACTTTGAAAATTAATATCTCTAAACTAGTTTAGTCCTTAGAAATCGTTCCAAGTGGTATACCGCCTTGCGAACTACGCGGCTATAATTCGTAGATTGAAAGATGTGCCGTGAAATAATAATTAAAGAATGAATTAATTAGCTGTAATTATGTTAATTATTCAATTAGGCGTTTTGATTTGTCGTGGAAGTAATGGCCACCCGATCGAGTGCAAGCATCAAAAGCAAGGAGTGAGGTAGGGCGCTTGGTTAGGTAGATTATCACTTCTTGACCAAGATCCGTCATTATACTAGAACGTCTGCTGCATCGGAAGATAATGCACCAAAGTATGATGGGCATCAGGGGCAATACTTACCGGTCGCAAAATAAGCATGTGACTCGCAGTTTCCGGCGCACTCCATCGCTCCTTGAACTGGCTCTGTGTTGAAGCAAAGTCCCCACTTTTGATGACGGTACGAGAACTTCCTGAGAGTTTGCTCAGCAGTAATCGGTGCAGGCGAGCAGACTTCCTCGGACACTGCGCAAAGAACGTTTCAAATGAAGAATTACTAGTTGCCCAGACATGAAGCTTTTATGTATCTCTTTGATGCATTGTATAGCGATTATGTGCCACCCCACAAGGCGGCATGATGTGTAATTCTACACAGTAATTTGGTTTGGATCTTTTGCCTTGCTTAACGTCAAAAGCTGCCATACTGGTGATCACTACGCGTTCTTTTAAAAAGTGAACTGTTGAGGCTTTCTAGTACAGCTACTCTACTGTGTAGGTACAGTCATGGACGTATGAAACCAAGACAATAAATTATAAAGCAGAACACCTTTCGCAAGTACTAACTCGAGAGCGCGATTTCACACCGCTACTTATACGGTTGCCAAAGATGGTATAAGCCCAACAATAGGCGTAGAAACCATAATCGTGATAATATTACATATATTGCAGAAATAAAAAAAAAAAGAACGCACCCTAGCTAGCCCTAGCTTGTTCGTATTTCAATTGTCCATGACAGTACATCACAGTCCTATGAACCCTCAGTGTCAGTGGATGGTTCTGGTGACTAGCTCTGTGGAGGGCCTCTCGACGCATAGATTGTCAGTGAAAATAATCGAATGGCAACGTAAGGGGGACAGAACATACGATAGCATTTTTCATCCTTTATCAAGAATGAGGATTTCATGGTAAGTAAATGAGGTAATAAAAACCCGAGTATGTCATTTAATGACGCATGGTGTTCTTTGTGCCTGCTTTGACCATTGTGAGAAATATTTTTGCCCATTGCTACAGCTACAGGCACGTATTGTGAATTCTATGCGTGGAAAGTAGAAACACACCTTTTCTTTTTTGTACCCGACAAATTCCGACGTTTTAAATGTAATCCAACTGGACTGGTGAGCAAACTCCTTGCGCGTTCATAAATTATTTGATTTATTTCTCATCGTGATATACTCTTTATAGTCGGCTAAATATGAGGTGTTCATGAGTAAGCGCCAATTAATAATTTTTGAATTTAGAAGTACGTGAGACAAACAGGGGGCATATCTTACCTGTGGTAATGTTGCATTTTTGGCAGCAGTGGTTTTCATCCCAAACGACCATGTCCTGCAAATTTAGAAATAACGTGTGCGTTATTCTCTATAATTAAAAAAAATATGTCTGCTATGGATAAGTGTGTGTGCATGGAGAGGAGTGGTGGTGCGAGGGGCAAGGAGGTGATGGCCTCTTCGGTTGCGGACATCATATAACAGCCTCGGCTTGAAAAAAAAAAAATGCCCGAAGGAGAAGTGCCTTGTGATTATCTTCATGTCTCCTTGCTTCTCCCACTGCGGATCAGAAAGTGGTTGCCCTTATGGTTCTATGGCGCCGTTTGCTAGCCTTGACTAACTAACTAGCCCAAGAAATGTCGCAGTTTCACCCGAAAGGCGAAGCATCAATTGCGATAGCAACTTAGTAGAGAGCTATACGTAGTAAGGATAGTAGTTTTATCAGCTGTATAAACTTGGACATGCAGTAGCAACGTGCAGAACTGTTGTCGACGCCGTCGCCGTTTTGCCCGCGTTCACATCGAACGCGCGCGGCGTTGGTGACTGTTTCCAGGGCCTCTGGGGGCGGCTCGGAGGTTTTCGACGAGATCAGAACGGGAAACTCGTCGAGCAGCGTCGGAAGTCTTCACCATCTTCTCGCCTCGCAACGTTTTAGGGGCGAAGCTCCTTAGGGTCGAGCCTTGTCCGCCGTCGCGCCGTCGCGCCGTTGTAGCCACGCTAGTACTCGCCGCTCCCGCTAGAGGCGCAGCTGTGCTCTCTTTCTATTTCTCTCTCGATCCCGATGGGCGCGCTCTCTCTCGTCCGTAGCTAGGGGCGCTGCGGTGCACAAGGGCGTTCGTTCTAGAGTGACCTAGAATATGGGAGAGTGTCCAAAGCGCCGGCTCCGGCGAGGGCCTTTTCGTGTGAACTGCCGCGCCGCGCCGCTGCTGCTCCGGACCCGTGGGCTTTTCGCGCTCGCGAAGCGCGCGGAAAGCGAAGGTCGTCTGCTACGCGCTGTAGTTTTTTGCGTTCATTTTCCACGCAAAGCACTTAAAGTCTATTTAACTTCAACTGTGTGGTGCTGCATGGCCCTTACCCATCTTTGAGCGTTGTCTTTAGGCTTGGGCAGCAACAGAATGCAAAAATTTAAACTCATGAGCGCGGCTTAGCTCTGGTGCTAGAGTTCGGAAACGGTATTACGGTAACTATGCGTGCGTTGAAACGCGCTAAATGAGCTCGGGCAAGGAAAGAACGTAAAAAAAGATGGCTACGCGGGCAATAGCACCATGCTTGCAAGAATAAGAGTACCGAAAAAAGTGAATTACTCGCGCAGTCAAGTGAAATACGTACATGCGTGCAGTGACCGCTTCGCTCACCACTACACGCATTTCGCTCACTGTCAGTAGTGGTTTAGAGCCATATGCATACGTATTTATTCATAATTTTTTTAGCCTCCACAATACTTTAATATGAACAGAGCGCCGTGAGAAGATGTAAGAGAAACAAGAGAAGGAGCTGAGACGGCCCTAACGCCGCAATATTGGTGGCCTATTTCGCTTCAGAGATTGCGTACACGAACAATTCTTGCTGTACGCTATTTCTTCAATACAAACTTCGTGCACGATGTACCTTATATAGGGTTCAACGTGAGCGAAGCTGGTTTCAAATTCACACATTCGAAAGAAAAGCCATTCCAGCCAACAGGTAAGCAAACATAAAAAAGGTGAACAAATATATATTTTTCTACATTGAAATGAATAGATAGCTACTACTGGCCTAGCAATTTACTCATTTCTCATGCTAAACTTATTGCAATAGCCTTGTTTTATTAATCTGTGAATCCTCTCTGAAATTACCAACATATAATTTCTCATGATATAATAGTTATTGCTTAAAATGAGATTTTTTTCATAAACTAACAAGCATTCATGGCGCGTGATGATGTTTGTGCTTGTATTATACTGAATGGAAAATAGTCTTGAAAATTACAATCTTTGATGCACTACAAATATCGCTATTGATTCTACATACCCCTAAAATAGTTACCTTGAATTAGTAAAACATGAGATGTTTATGTTCTGGTGATTAGTTGCCTCTTTCATTACGTAACTACAAGTACGTAATTATTTATCAGTAAGTATATTTGCTGTGTGCGAGCCAGTGAGCATACGCAATACATATTCTATAGTTACTTTCATGTTAAAATTCGCTTAGTGTTTGTGCTCTTGCAATACAAGACGGCGAAAGACGAGTTGCACATCCGTAATGCATCACGTTCGTTTTCTGACGTTCGCTCGTAATTATGAAATGAGGCGTACGTACACAATGCTGCACTGTTAGCATTTCATTTATTTTAAATTGTATTGTTTTTTGCCGCGTATATTTTCGCGTACACTTTACCTGCACGCCGTGGTAGTTTAGTGGCTTTGGTAGGTTGGACTGCTAAACTCGAGGACGCGGGTTCGATTCCCGGCTACGGCGGCTTACATTTCGATGGAGGCGAAATGCATAAAACACCCGTGTACATAGATATAGGTGCACGTTACCCCAGGCGGTCGAAATTACCGGAGCCCTCCAATACGGCGTTTCTCATAGCCATATTGTGATTTTTGGATGTAAAACCCCAGAAATTATCATTACTACCGGACGGCCAGAGGACGTAGGATCGAAGAGCACACTCCACCACTTGTGACGTCTCGGTTGGGACGACGTTTATTAGGCCCGGGAGCTCGTCAGCGAACCAGCGCAGCACACAGGCGATGATGACGATCACATATACAGGCGAAGAGGAGGATAGGTAAAAGTGTGAGGATGATGATGATGACATACAGATGAGGAAGATGTGCGTAATTAACGCCCACACTATTATTACCCTTTACCTGTGCTCTCAGTTCTTCATGATATATGAGCAAGTTCGACACGCTGAGATCGAGATTGGCATTCAACGCGTTCTTATCGTCACACCTACACCATCAGAGGGAGTTCTGGCCGAAGAATTCGGGTTTGCACCACACGTGATATTGTTGTCGTTAATCGCGACGTGAATGCAAGTATGTCAAGTTACTAAATCAGTCATCTTAGTCACACATTTGTGCCTTTCCACGCTATACTTTGGAATATATACCAAGTAAACGAGACGCGAGAGTTACGCGGTTTGTACTTATTTTTGGTACCGCGGCCCCACCGACGGACACATTCCGGTTCCCAAGAGCCAATTAAGGATTTCGCCTTAATACAGAAACAGCAGAGCGGGGGAGGCAGTCTTGTAAAACAAATCGAATGCATGAAATAAAAGAAAGGGAACGATAGGGTGTAAAAGCGTTAGCATGAGCTAGCCATATCTGCTACGTACTCTTGGTTAATATCGCAGTCTCCAGCTTATTTTCTTCTGCAGCACGTTCACGTTGCTCATTCCACGCATAACTAAATGAAGTAAGCGCGCGGAATGCGTTACTCAAACAGCCGCGTAAGCGCGGACCAAGCGAGCTAGAAGGACAAAATACCCGTATTCACAGCCGGCAAACGCGTTCTCTGTGCGGTGAGGCACTGCGGTATTACCTTGCGGTGACGTGGTACTTAATATATCCCAAATTATCGCGATGTTGGCTAATAGCAACCAAGATATCAGGCTCGTAGCAGACGCCCGCCGCCTTGGCGCGGCTTCCGCAGCGGAGAAAGCCCGCGGGTCCGGTACAGCAGCGCCGCGGCGCGGGAGTTCACACAAAAAGGTCCTCGCTCCTCCCATGCATTCGCGCGGCGCTTTGGACACTCTCCCATATTCTAGGTCACTCTAGTTCGTTCCCGACGCGCGCTCTCTCTCTCTCGTCCGTAGCTAGGGGCGCTGCGGTGCACAAGAGCGTTCGATCCCGACGCGCTCTCTCTTTCTTTCTCGTCCGTAGCTCTGGTTAACCCGAATGATCCCCCGGTGCTTCGCCCACTTATCATCATTTACGTCGTGGATATGCGGTGCTTTTTAACACGAAAGTGTTTTATTCCGGGGTCCACGCAGACTTCACTGACGTATTTCCGTCACGGAAATACGTCATGGAACATAATACAAAGAAAGAAACCAGAAGAAAAAGTTCCACAACCATGCAAAATTTGGGAATCGAACCCACGACCTCTCGGTCCGCGACGATAGATCGCCGAGCGTTTAACCCATTGCGCCACAAACGCATTTGCAGAGAGCTACACAGACGCGCCTTATATATCTAACTCTCCTCCGTGTACCCGCGCTCTTGCTCGGGGCGGTGCCGCCGCCTACGAGCAGAAAAGAGAAGTACTGCATTATGACACTAACGCGCACCGACAGTGAACGCTTCGGTGGTCTCAGCTCTATGACGCCTCGATGCCAGCATTCGAAGGGACGCTGGCATCAAGAAGCACTACCAACGCCACCTAGGTGGCGTTGGTAGTGGCGTTCACCGTACTCAGCACAGCGGAGCGCGGCCTCCGCAATTAGGTCTGAAAATGTTTCTGAAGTTGATCGCGGAGGCTGCAATTACGACGCGCTGTACGCGCTGATTTGACTCGGTGACGATTCAGTTACGTGCTTTGTCTTGCGCGTTGTATTAGTGTGTCAGTTACGTGCTTCGTCTTTCGCGTTGTGCTAGCGTGTGCAGCGTAGTGCAGCTTCCATATGCACGACGGTTGCTCATGGTCATCGACGTTGGTAGTCGTGATGGAGGAGACGTGCCACCAGGCGTCAGCGTGGGTGCATCAACGCCTAAGGGCGCTTTAGCCACAAAACACCAATAGACATTATATATCAATGTGCAATAAACATTACACTACTTCTGTGAAGACACGTTTCACTTTCGTGTTCTATACCGATTCCTATATAAGAGGGATCAACCACATTTTTTTACATAAATACGCACTTGGTTCTGCAGCTAAACGTCGCCTCCCCTCCCTCCCGTCCCCCCACGGCCTTTCGCGCGACGGAAGAAGTCGCGTTTGCTCTATATATACGGTGGTTGTAAAGGAGGAGAGAACGCGCGTTTGTTCTCCGCCTTGCGTTCGCTCCCCGTGACAGCGCGCGTCCCTCGCGCCCTTTCACTCGCACATACAGCGTCCGGCGCGCGGCAACGAGGCTGGCGCTGAGCCGTGCTCCCTCAAGGGCTGCAGAAGATAGCGCCAACCTTTCCCTTTCCCTCAAGAACCACTTATCATCGGCGACGATTTCATCGCCGTTCGCGTCATACGGAACCTCACGGCGACGGTGACGCCGACGGAAGAAATCTTTGAGTGTCAATATAGTTGCTATCGCAATAAAATATGTTTTGACTAGTAACTGTCTCGTTCAAGGTGGATGCATGTAAATTCTATGGCATATTGAGAGCCGTAAGCTCTCCTTCTGCCATGAAATCATACAAAACATGCTTAAAAGGCCAAGATGTAGGAAAGGGACGTTTAATGCGCTGGCTGCAATGAAAGGCGTGTTGAGCTTTAGCTGAGTGACCAGTTATAGTGCCTGAATCAATTGACCTTGAGCGCAGCACACAAATTGTGTCGCGGACAACCTTGTCTCGTAAAAAAAGCTATCGGCGTTTCTAGATTGTCTCGCTCCCGAGCCCTCACTGAGCCTAATAACGCTTATCTTCTGTGATCTGACGAGAACCGGCACGTTCACTGCTAGCGGACTGTTTATGCCTGTTTTGCAGTGGTGGTCGTGTATAGCCTGCAATCTATAAAGCTATCACTTGCTCATTGGGACATAACCAACTTCGTGGAAAGTGTGCTCACAGTAACGCTGACATGCACATGTAGAAAGATGCACGCGTGTCAGAAATGCAAATACGTTTGCATAAGGAGGGCGTCCTCTGGAAAACAGCATGTCAACCACGAGGAAATTGAGGACTGGCTATACCAGGCAGTGCATGAAATAATCGAGATTACGTGGACCTGGCGCCGAACTCGCAAAGCTTTCCGTTCGTAAATGTTCTTTGCCATTTAGCAGTTGCCTTCGTTAATGGTATTCCCTGCATCAGGATTGGATGAAAGTATATCTACGAACAATACTTGCGTAAGGAATTTTTGTGATAGCAGGCCCTGTATATTATTTTGGACATGAACGCAGAGTAAGCCATACAAGAAGCCTGATAGCATAACGATACGATGGAACTGCCCAATAAGCATACAATAACTGAGAGTCGAAAACATGGGTCGTTAAAAGCTGGAAATGAGGACCATGACTTAGCATATAGAGACAAGCCTCGAGAGACCGCAGCTGCTAGCGTGTTGTTCGCGCATTTGGAAAAGATGGAAGGTGATTAGTCGAAGTGCTAGGAAGGCCTTGTTGGTAATAATTTGTCTCGCGGCTTTCACGTCAGTCGTAGAGAGTGTCAAGAAACAGCCACTTAAGGGGTTACTGTGGCGCCTATAGGATGGGAAGATAATAAATGAAAGAGCTAATTGCGGAGGCCACATACCGCTGTTCTGAGTACGGTGAACGCCACCTAGGTGGCGTTGGTAGTGCTTCTTGATGCCAGCGTCCCTTCGAATGCTGGCATCGAGGCGTCGTAGTGCTGAGACCACCGAAGCGTTCACTGTCGGTGCGCGTTAGTGTCATAATGCAGTACTTCTCTTTTCTGCTCGTAGGCGGCGGCACCGCCCCGAGCAAGAGCGCGGGTACACGGAGGAGTGTTAGATATATAAGGCGCGTCTGTGTAGCTCTCTGCAAATGCGTTTGTGGCGCAATGGGTTAAACGCTCGGCGATCTATCGTCGCGGACCGAGAGGTCGTGGGTTCGATTTCCAAATTTTGCATGTTTGTGGAACTTTTTCTTCTGGTTTCTTTCTTTGTATTATGTTCTATGACGTATTTCCGTGACGGAAATACGTCAGTGAAGTCTTGGTGGACCCCGGCATAAAACACTTTCGTGTTAAAAAAAAAGATAAAGAAACCTGGAGTTGCCTTGGCTTGATAGCCGATTATTCAAGCGCTGAACTGTTGATTATTTACCGTTGCTTTGCAGGAGACAAAGTTCAGGGGAGAGATGGTCGAAATAGTAGAATGATGAGGCGAAAGGTGGTAAAGTGACGTGTGCATGGCACGGTCGAATAATATTTTCTTTTTGCAGACGTTCGCTGGCGATATGTTGCTCACACGAGAAGTGTTTGCACTCTGGCTGTTCAATTTCTATCTGGAAAAAGTATCGACCTGTCCTGACCAATGTACTCCTTATCAGAGAAGAGTCAGAGACAGCGAGAGACAAATGAATGTTTTTGGAGAGAAATTGTTGAGATGTTGTGGTGGTGGAGATCTGTTGTAAGGACAGGCGGGCTTAGCCTGGCGCAATGTGTTTCAGGGCTAGTTGTTAATGCATTGTAAGCCGTAGCACACTAACGGATGGAGGATGGTATGTCTGTCTCTTCCGTCTGTCCTCCGTCCCACGTACGTGCGATACTTAGGTGGAGCAGGGAGGCAGTCTTATGACTCATTAACTTAATGTCCTCCATCCGTTAGTGAACTGTTGCTTACAATGCATTAGTCTGGTGATGAAGGCCGGCAACTGCTCCACCTGAGGCATCGTGCAGTGTCACTGTAGTATTTACCACCTGTCCAGCAAAACATTCTGTCTGAGGATTGCAAGAAAAACGCGAAGCTTCTTTGCAGGCTAAAGTGGATCCATCTGGAAACACGTATTGCAGGCACGCATGTGTAGCGCACTTCGTCTGTGGATTTTCTAAAACGTTTCACGAAGGTAGATTGGGCACGACCACAGAAAGTGTCGATGTCTCCTACAGGCAGACCTGGCATGCATTTCTTTATCCATGTTAATACAGCGAAATCTGTATATGACTAGGCGAAACGAAAAACCGTTCGCCACATGTTTCGATAAAGGTCTCAATGCGCCGTCAGTTGCGTCGTTCTCTGCGTCGTACCCAAGCACGCGCGCCAAGTGCCGCTCGAGAAAGCTGGCGTTGGCCCCGGCGAACGCGTTCCCACCATTGCCACGTTGACGCTGCTCTGCCCGCAACGCCGCTTCCTCGGCTCACCGTTGTCGCATGCGTTCGATATCTCGAGTTAGCTCGGCATCGTGGTTAGCAGCATCCGCCCGCCATTGGCGCTTGCGTTCCACTAGAAACACAAACATGTAACCAATAATTGAGAAACGCTTCAATACAGCGTCGGGATTAACCCACTGCTAAATACCGGGGCCTATACGTTTAGGCTTCGTTGGTTAACCATCTGTACAGTTATAATTGAGAAACGCTTCAATACAGCGTCGGGATTAACCCACTGCTAAATACCGGGGCCTATACGTTTAGGCTTCGTTGGTTAACCATCTGTACGGAGTGCTTGGGCGGTGTTTTTCTGCTATGGGATCTCTGAACACAATATAAGATGCAGTAATTTTATTATATTATAAAGGAGGCTGAAACAATAGGTCGGCATACTTACGAGTGCAATGACACATACTCACACTTCACTCATTTTATAGGCGTGAGATTGAGCGTTAGTGAGTGTTGAAGGGCGTGAGTATATGAACACAAGTGAGTGCCGGTTAACCTGAGTACGAACAAAAGTCAGTGCTGGGGAGGGAGTATGAAGTATAAAGATCAGTGACTGTCGGTCAGCATGAGCATACGTGGGTATGTATGTCAGTGATTACCGGTGACTGGAAGTTGCCGGGTTTGTGAAGGAACTGAAAGTTGGGCGAGTTGGTAGCTATTCATTATGAAACTACAGTGCGCACACAAGAAACGAGGACACAAGGCAAACCTTTCTGTGCGTGTTACGTTTGAATTGTGTCCTCGTTTCTTGTGCGGACACTGCTGTATGAGTGGGTGCCCGTAAGTGTGAATGGAAGCGACTATGAGCGTGAGTAAACATGAGTAGGACTGTGAATGAGTGTCGACAAGTGCGAGTGCACACGAGTATAAGTGAACACATAGACTACAAAACTGTTGGTGAGTCCGCTTATTCTGCAGACCTACGGCTGATATAGAGCGCGTCTTGCTTACCTTGGGGCACCGTTTGGGCACAGGAGAGCAGGAAGGGCTGTTGTAGACAGTGCGTACGCTGTCGCCCTGCTGCTCGCACGAAGCGACGTAGCACGGATAGGTGGTCGAGTTCCAGCGAGTGCCCACCGGGTGTAGCGTGCCGGCCTCGTCGCATGCCACAACCTGGCAGCGGGGACAGCACTCGCCCGGAGCCGGGGCAATTTCCTGCGAATTCTGAAGTGCCAGAAACCACGGGGCATCGTTAGTGACTGCGTAGAGACTATTTTACACGGCTTAAACTTCACCGACGTTTTTCAGATATGCAAATACCACGCATGCGTATTTCGTGTTCCCGTTGCAATTGCACCGATCTTGGACGCTCTGATTCTGGAATTTACAAGGCCCCTAAAGAAGACACAGTGATTGTTTGCATAGACTTATGTAGTTTTCATTGGTGAACACAAAATTAAACCAGTTAGGAACTGTCACGTGATAGTATTTCTCTAAGTTGAACTTTTAATTCGATAAAACAAGCAAACAAAAGTAGGCGGGCATTAAATGTTCAGCATGGGTCTCGCAGGAAAGTTCAACCTGTCCGAACATTGAAGAATTGCATACTGTAAAGGCAAATGGGCTTTTTGCCACGCCAGGGAAGCCGCACGTTCGAAATGTCAAGCAAAATCTCATCTTACGAAACTTGCTTAAAAGGGCAAGACGTGGGAAGGGGACGCTTACTGCGTTGGCTGCAACGAGAGGTGGGGTTACGCTTTAGCTGAGTGGTCAGTAATCGAATGACCTTGCGCAACACTACATTTCTCTTTTCGCTTTTTTTTGTGAAAAATTAAGTACTATATCCCTGCGTATTGGGTACGGTGATACTATTTTGTCCGATTGTCGCTCATTTAAGAGCGTGTCGCTGTCATACCGTTTTTTGACTGATGGGCACCGAGCAATGTTTCCGGGATAGCCAAGACACTTAAGAACATCTTTGGTCCAACCCACAGCCCACCCAGATGGCTCACCTCTGGACACTTGGGGCAGACGATGGAGCGAAGAACCTTGTGAACTTCTCCCGCGGCGGTTCTCTCGCATACGTGCGACTGGCACGGGTCCTCCCGAGACTGCCACACGTCGCCGGGCTGCGTAAAATGCCCAAAACATGAACTGCTGCTTCAGTAGCCGTTTCACGGTAAAACCAATTTTGCGGCTGTGGGATGAAGTGCATGATTGCGTTATTAGTTTTTAGATGAAGTTAGCCGGCGTTCTCCTGGCCATGAGTATTTTTGGTTGTGTTATACCATAGCAAGACATACATAAATGCAATCAGTGCGCATAAAGAAAAGAAAAAAAAAAGGAAGTCGCAGTGACATTGAGTCCGCGTCCTCCAGAAGTTTGAGTAACAAACGTAACAATCTATAATCCTTCCTCCGCAAGAAAAGGTACGCACTCGACTCTGTCACATTAGAACACTTATTTTTATATTGGTTTTCTCGGGAGTGCATATAATGCTATGAATTCTGGTAATTATATGAGTCGTATATTCATATCGCTCAATTGGAAACCCTGAAGTAGTTTGCATACCTTAGTGGTTTCCATCCGTGAACATGAGTTGCATATGTTCATTACCATTCGGCAACCGAGGAAGAATATTCCCACTGCGATTATTTCATTTGCAGAGGAAGTTTTTTTGCACAGGGACGAAACATTGATCTTCTTTTTCTCAATTATTAAGCGGTAACCGTTTCACAAATGGCCGAATACTTCATGATCTTACAATAACTTTTGTTCAGCTTAGAATTTCTTTCGGAAACATTATCTATGTCCTTGCGCAGACAAATGATGAGAAACTGACAACAGAATAGGAAAAGAATGCATCACTCGCGAAAGCTTTTACATGTTATTATTTGACACAGGCGCAGAAGGCAGAACCTGCTGGGAGCGTAAGATTCGTATTCCTGTTTCTGTGTTCCACACATGTGGAATGTGCAGTTTTTCTTCAAACAGTGCTGCATGTTTCAGATAACAAACTGATGAACGGTTTCATGAGATAACTTAATAAGAACTTTACCTATAAGTAACATTTTGCTGCGATATAAATGAAGCATGATAGAGTAGACAACTTATTAGGATTAACAAAAGGCCAAAGCAGTTATCGTTGACGACAGTCGATTGTAGTTAGTCTACCAAATAATGGGCAAGAAAGTTTTGTTTATCCACGTGTGCCTTGATGTTTTGATTCTTGCTTTGTTAAACACTGGCGTATTAGTTGTGGAATAACACCTCAGAGTCTTACCATTTCCGTAGCCGTCCCGGCCGCTTGAATGAATGTGCTGTCTATTTTGCTCACGCTGGCACTCACCTTTTCAAACACATCGAACCAATCCACGCGTCACAAAGAGTAGGGCTTACTTGTTTCAAGTCTTTGTGATCTCTGATCGAAAGGCACCGTGAAACATTTCAGACTTGGAATAGCTATTGAATGCCTGTTCGTTTGTATGATGCATCACAAAGCTCAAATATAGCACAGTAGAAAGATTTCTCCAATTACATTTCCTGCTTAACATTTTCGTTCACCTTTGGAAGTGAGATCTACAGAACGTTTCCAATCAGAGGAATTAGGGACAAATGAAAAGGTAGATAAAGCAGCAAAGTGTTGCGAAATGTTTCCTCGGTGTGCACTTATTGCTGCCGAGCGACAATAAGTCGCCGAAGCGCGATGATGCGCTGTCGCCGTTGTATCTCTCACTGGCCGCACGAAGCTGGTACTTACCTCGCGTATGTTGCCGTAGTCGTCCTTGCAGAAAAGCCGAACAATTGTGGGACAGCAGCGCAGCGGCACGTCTACCACAGTCAAGTAGTAGTCCTGGGTGAACAATAAGCAGGGATGCGACATTAGTGGTTCTCCCGTTCAATTTAACAGTCTGTTGCGTCGGTTAGCTCGAAGGAGTGGTGAATGGTTATCGGATTTTTTTTTTTTTTTTTTTGCGGCTTCCTGTAGGATGTTAGCTTCTTTTCGCCGGAGATAAGGTGCGTACTGGCGCTCAAGAAGACTGTTTCTTCTTCTCATTATTAAGAAACTACCACTGCAATCTATACTAATGGTGAAAGAATACCTTGCTTCACGTTACCTAATTCTTATAGATGCGCACAATTTCTTTAAACGAGAGCTCTACAAATATATGCAGTTCAGAGTTCATAACAAGGAGCACTACCACGATAGAATAATTGTGTGCGACTAAAAACAGAGCATCACGTCGGTGCAAACCAACCTTGTCATCGGGCAGCTCGGCGCTCTCGTAGCAGGTCTCGTGCGTGCATCGCGCCATGAACTGAGATCCGGAACCATCGCACGAGCAGTTTCGGCAGAGACCGTCCTTCCATTCACTGTTAGCCTGCCGCAAAAAATAATATTAATATACATACTATGTCAGTAAAAGCACAAGTGAGAGCTTTCGCACTTTGCAACAAAAGAGAGAGAAAAAAAGAAGACGCAATGTTGGTGTAAAGAAATATTTTTCGAATGAAACTGGTGATGGAGTGTACAAGGAACTTCTCGAGTCGTTGGCAGTGCCCGACTATATGTATAGAGCTGCCCCGCGATGCCGGCACTAACTAAGGCGTTTGTCATTCCATTTTTTTAACAGCCTGCACTTTAATGCTTTGCATTCATTGGCCCTTTCTTCAGATCCTTCATCCCGAGCTGTGCTCACTCTGTTTAATTCACACGCCCAGCGCCGTCGTCATTCTTAATGCTTTGACAAGCGTTCCAAACCGTCAGATGACGTCTTCACAGGTACTTCTCTTGGGCCCGTTTCCTTCTTTTGTTTCTTCTTTCTTTTTCTTGCTCTTTTATGTTTAGTTGCTTTGATATTTCTTCGGTGTAATTTATTATTTATTTTCCTTTCCATGTCCTCTTACCCACCACGAAGGCTCAGTGTCTGCGCGTTTGAACCCTGAGGCGGCTGTTTGGGTTCCCGACCACGGCGATAGATTTCATAGGGGGCCAAAATGCTGAAAACGCTCTCTCCTCGGAATAAAATACGCATTTAAGGACTTCATGCGGTCAAACTTAATCAGAATCTATCCACGACGGCACCTCTCCTAGCCCGAGAGTAGCTTTCGGTCGTTAAATTCCGTGAACGAATTAGTCAGGCGATTTTCAATCGACTGACAAGAGAATCAGTCTAATCAATCTGTATGAGTGGTAAATTAATATTTCGATTCAATAATGAAGAACCATGGAATGGCGAAAGGTTGTGACGACGTACCTGGTAGAAAGAGACGTTCTGGCGGTACACTTCGACGGGGACTTCTCTGCCTTCGTCGTTGACTTCGTATTGGTGCGTGTACAGGCACACTCCTTCGGGGGCTTCTGCAGAGACAGAGAGAGAAACATAAAGACCAACTGCATTTTCTTTCCTTTTTTTCTAAATGTAGGGGACATGGAAAAGGCGATAACGCTTGCAAATGTTTGAAGTCATCGGGCAACGAAAAAAAGAAAAAGCCTGCGTTTCATTTTAAATTGTTAACGCCTGAGATATTGGACACTATTTGTCGTGTCCTTTGTCATCCTTTCTCTCTTCGGTTTTGTGCAAGGGCGATTTCGAAACAATCCGTACAGGCACGCTGATAGGAGTTAACTGGTTGGAACTTTTGAAGTGGTGTGTATAGAGCATGTGTAAATAAGTAATTACCCATGTCAACGGGACCTTGGAAGGGTGGACAGGTGCACCCGAATAAACTTTACTTTTCGCAACTTTCCGCATCAGGCGTCACCGAACACTATATTCGTTAACAAAATTGTGAAGAAGCCTCGATGGCAGCAGAGTAGATATGCTGTGGTGAAACTTTTCAGATGGTAAATAGAACTATAGCGCAGATACTAGTGAGTCTTTTATGACTACGCAAACACCCGAAATGCAGGAATAATTAGGTAACTTGTAAAAAAACTTGGACTGCACATGAAAATTCTTCCTAACAGCTGACACTGTTATGGATGAATGCGTGCTGAGTGTTCTGATAGATATTAAAAGTAAACCTCCAAGGCAAGTGGAGCATGAAATCAAGTGTTTCAATGCATTCCTAAGTGTTCGAACAATGCAAGGCATCACCTTCCAGTCTCTACAGTATCGGCTGAATGAAATTGAAGTTTTTTTATACTGCCACGATTTGAAAACGTTGTTTGCGATGATTTGTGCACATTCAAAGCCATCGTTCTTATCCTCATCGTGATAATTCTTCCCCTCGATTTTACTACCTCTTTCTTTTTTTCAGTTCACATAAGCTGAGTGGCTGACCAGCGCTTTGATTCAGGCTATCTCAGTTTTTCGTGTATAACCAACTCTTTTTCTAACAGTTAGGAGGTCTAAACTGAGTTTACTGTGCCCGTACATCTTATCCGTTAAGCCACAGCCACAAGGAAGACGTTTCCGAGAGAGTTTCGTCGTCGGCCGGCGTCGTCAAGAATAATGTGACGCTGGGTGTGGCGCTGGCTGGACGCCGAAGTCTGCCCATGCCTTATCACTTCACCGATGCCCGATGTCGCTAGCGAAGCATGAAAGTCGGCCCACGCTTCGTGACCCCGGCTGGCGCAGACCCCGAAAATCCATGGAAACTTGTAACATGTAGTTGGTTCGACAACGATGACCGTCGTCGTCAAGCAGCCGTCGTCAGGACACCCCCTCATCCTTAGCGTCACCCTCACCACAGGGCAAAGGAATACGAAACTATGTCCACCACCCCCACAACTGGGATTCGAATTCATGTCTATACGGCTATGTGCAGGCGCTAACCGTTGCGCTGTTGGGCAGCTCTGACAATTCGTAATTGGTGCGGTGTATTGCGCGCCATACAGACGCTGAGAGTGGTGGCGTCTGTGCATGTATTTCGGAGCCCACTACAGGCAACACTGTAATGGACGAGGACGACGTTGCATGCTTCGCAACGAAGTTGTTCTTGAGAAGAGGCGCGCAGTGACAAAATATGCACTCTTAAACGCTATATAACGACTGCAACCAAAATGTGGTGCTTACCTCGTAATTTAAATTTAGTTTAAATAAATGCAGCATGAATTTTTAATGTTGCGTTGACGGCAGCTACGGTAACACATATGTATAAGTTCACATTTATGGGCTTACAAGCATATGAATGTGTTTGTCTATAATATGGATATGCCGACAAGACTGCGTGTATTGATTAACTTCAGCAGCATCAGAGCAACATTTATAAATAAATAACCAAGTCTACAAGACTGAACGCTGACGGAGCCATCTGAATGGAGGCGCCATATGCCGAATATGGCGTGAGCTGTCCTGAATACAATACTGGGAGTTGAACAATGGGAACTCGAAAGTAAATTCCTTGCTGTTCATTGAACGTGCACCACGCATGCACACAAAAAAAAAAAAACGAAACAGGAACGTGCTCGGAAATATTACTGTCTTGCATGTGCTAGGCGTTCAAAGCCATCCTCACGTGCCGGTGCACTAGGAAAAACGTACTATCGCAGTTATTGCGAATTGCTGCATCCTGTTTTTCTTGTCTACTCTCCGACGAAGGCTTGCTGCTGTGCGCCAACCAAGCCTGCGTCGCTTCTTTGTCCCATCGAAGCAGACTCGGTTTTCTTTCGAGACCAACATTGTGCCGCGGGGCACAGCCGGTGATATAGGAACGGCTTCACGATGAAGCCAGCTATATCGGATGAGTAATATGGTAGCGGGAAGCTATGATCTCAGCATAAAATACGTGCGTGGTCTCAACGTAACAGCAGTTTTATATTGTGCTTCTTTCTTTCTTTCTTTCTTTCTTTCTTTCTTTCTTTCTTTCTTTCTTTCTTTCTTTCTTTCTTTCTTTCTTTCTTTCTTTCTTTCTTTCTTTCTTTCTTTCTTTCTTCTATATCGTGTTAGCGCCTTTCGGCTTTGGATAGGCTCGTCTATTCTTGTACGAACCTGAAAGCGTCTTCTCACGAAGTTCCTTCGCTCTTTTGAATATATGAACTTACTCGTAGTTCTAACATCGTCAAGTAAACACTGCTGTATTATTCAGGGCTGCTTCACCATAATCTTGTCTTCAGGAAGAGTGGAAACTTGTTTTAAAACGAATGTAGATATCGTTGCCATGAAGGTGGAAACAAAGCAGCAACGTTGCATCGCCGGTATTCAATAATGCACTGCGATACCGAACGTATTCTCGCATTGAAAATCTAACCACCACGTAGCAAAACAGCATATGACGTCATCGTGTAATTCAAGCCAGGCATGCCTACGTGATGGTTTGTGGAAGACAGGGCACAAAGAACATGAACTTATACGGGTAAGGATATTGTTTCATACCACATAACAATTTCAATTTATCAAGTGTCTTTCAAAAAAGAAGAGAAAGCTCTAACATCTCAATGAGGCAGCCTTAGCACGAAAGTTATCACCGGAAAAAGTATAAAAACGGTTGTTCGAATATAAGGAAGGAAGTGAAGGGGCACGAAAAATTGTAGTCTTCTTAACTATCATCATGTACTATACCATTGACTCATGAAACTTATTCAATGTATATTCAGTGGAGACTATTGCGCTCAAGCAAGGCGAGAAACTTAACGAAGTTCTTATGAAGTTTTGACCACACAAGTAACTGTAAAAAAAAAAAAAACCTTACTCCGTAATGCGAGAAATCAGATTAAGATTATGAAGGCCTGCAGGAAGCAAACATGGAGATTAATTATTCTAGGTCATGCACTATAGTAACCAGCAGTTCGCGGTAGCTTTTGGCCAAGGTGTAAATGCGGGAGTAATAAAACAATGCTATCGCGGCAAGATGAAATTCGGAGAATGCGTGTCATTATTTGACTGTGTAACATAGAATAAGCCTGTAAGTAGTAGAGTGAGGCGAGTACTGGAGGAAGCCTCCCGCACGACTACCTATTCCGCCAACCATCTAGCAAGTTTCGATTCGAGTCATCTGTGTGCGCAACGGTTGGATTTCATACAGGTTGATGGCAGTCGGCTTTGCGCTTGCTGTGGACTATCGACGACGCGCTTCGCCCGTCTCGCTTGAAGGAGTACGGACTTGACAATTGCGTCTCGTCATCTTCTTCCGCTAAATGAATATGGAAACGCTGTAAACCCCCAAAAATACAGCTGCAAGCACCAGAGAACCCTAAATAAATTATTATCATGCTTGTTTTTACGAACAAGTTTCGGTTTCTGTACCCAGGAGGTGTCATGACATCACGACACAGCGAATGGCTCCGTTTCCGCGATTGCTGTGACTGCACACGCGAGCGTTGCCGCAAGAAATGCGCGCAGGCACTCTCGCTTATTTTATTGCGATAGCAATTATATGGGCACTCCAAACTGACTTCTGCCGTCGCTGTCGCCGTGAGGTTCCGCATAAAGTCCAAGGGTGAAAAAATCGTCGCCGCGCGCCGTATGCTGTATGTGCGCGTGAAAGCACGCGAGGAACGCGCGCTTTCACGGAGAGCGAACGCACGGCGGAGAGCAAACTTGACGTCTTCCGTTGCTCAAAAGGCCGTGGAGGGATGGGAGGGAGGGAGGGGGGGCGACGTTTTGCTGCGGCACCAAATGCGTATCTTGCGACCGGGTGCAAGGGGAACTGGCGACTCGATCTCGCACGCCAAAGGAGGAAAGCGGGAAGGCAGCGCGGGAGGGAGGGGTGCTGCTTCTACTCCGCCAGAAACTGCGTACTTGTACTTTGCCCGGCTGCGGGCGGTTGCGCGCCCCGTATCTCTGAAAGCGATCTGCACACGGCTCCTACCTTTTTATGCTGTGTGCTTTCGCCACTCAGTTTCCCTTGAAGCGATAGACCGCACAAACCTTCACTAGCTGCTGCAGCGCGCTTGCTCACGCCAGCGTTTTGACAGCGGTTGTGTGCGGTCATCGAGTGTGTCTATTCATGTTGATCAATGAATGATGTCAATCGATGCTTCGCCTTTCGGGCGAAACTGCGACTTTCTTGCCTGAGCAACGCATTCATACGAAGCTTTACTGCTGCATGACGTCGGCAAATTTCACTCTGTATTATGATGTCACGATAATGTCAATGACGCGAGGCCCGGCATTTCTAGACGACTTTACTATCAAGCGTGTCTTGTACGTGTTTCCCAACCTGCGTACTCGCTAAGTGTGATTCTTTAACGCACGAGAAGCGTGTCGCATAACTTTTTGAAACTCCGAAAGAAATGTGTCGGTGCTTCTTTGAAGCAAGCACTCACTGCACTTGTAGTTGTTGCAGCATGCCCCGGGCGTGGCGACAAGCTGGGTGCCGGGTGGGCAAGAAGGCTCGGGCGGGCACTTCTCCGGGTAGCACACGGCTTCGAGGGTAGCGCAGCAGCCTTGGGGCGTCATGACCACCTCCTGTCCAATCTCCAGGTCGGTGGGCCAGACCACGGCAGGGCAGAGTGCCGGGTCGCATTCTGCAGGGTAGAAAGTTGAGGCCTTATTAGGTCCTTTACAAAAATGAATTTCCACAGCCCGTAGACCGTCCGTAGACATCTCGTAGACTACTTAGCTCCTTTTGTAGGCTTCTTCTTTTGTGAACAGAAAGTACACAGACTCTCTTATAGACTAAAATTGCTATTCTATTCCATTGGGGCATTGTGGTCTATACACACACACTCTTTCTGTCTCTGTCTATGTGTGTGTGTCTCAGGCCCATTTAACGGGCCTAAAGTAGATGATGTCAAAATCGGTGGCGTGATTGGGAGCTCGTGCGTGTAAGTAGCACCGCCACCGGTGCATTGTGTTGTGCGTCTTTTCTTGCCACGTATCAGCTCGCGCTAACAGTAAGCGATTTGCAGAGGCGTGCTAAACAAGACTAAGTTCATATTTGATTTTAGCGTAGCTTTAGTGAAATGATGGTATCAGCACTTTAGCTTGCAATTTGAGCATGCTTACTTGAACAGTACTAAAGTGGAGATAATTTCCTGCAAAAATTACTCGAAGGAATTCTAGCGCTAGCGTCCACGGGTCCGGCAAGTATGGCTGTTCAGCCAGCGTAGGAATAGTAGGTAGCAGACATGCATTTGTCCTACATTTTGTCCTTCTAGCTTGACATGCACGGCCTTTTGACATTGCAAATGGATCATCTTCACCAAAACATTGCGTTTTAAATACGATTCGCAATCATCATGCTGGTGTGCAGCGACGTGTTGCCTTCATACATCATACATTTACAAAAATAGGGTTTTGCGAAATTTACGAAGCTAAAGCGTAATAGATATGGATAGATACCTTGTATGTTTATTGAGATAGGAATGGCTCCTTAAGCGTAATACATAACGCCACAAGAACGTCTGAAACCACATGGATGAATATTAGCATATTATTGTACCACAGCCGCTGGATAAAATGTGATTGTACTAACTACCATTGCCTTCGTTGCTGGATGACCGCAGCACTCGAGTTCCTTGTAGCAATTTTTAAAAGAAAATTTATGCTGACGTGAACAAAAGATATAAACCGACCGGGTGCCTTGATGCAGAGTCGCATCATGTGCAATGATGGAGCAGTGCCTTACGTTTTCATGCGCACTAAAATGTGTCCTTCCGTATATAGCTGTGCCCGTTTTGAAATAAAGTTTGGTTGAAACTCAGCCGCTGTGTGGAGCGTCTGTTCCTGCAAGTAATTTAGTGTTATTGTCCTGTTCACACTAGTATACTTAGTGACAGCAGTCACAGGAATGCCACAGAGGTACCAGGCTTCAGAACAGCAGCGGCGTGATTGGTACCAGATGAAGACCTATAGAAGCACACCGCATATATATGCACGGGTGTGCAATGGGTTGAGGAGGTTTCGGGCCCTGCCTGCAGTTAACACAGGCATGTGTTATTAGGTACGGTAACCCGCACACTCATTTACTCCCAAATGCGGTGCCTTTAAGGTGACAAAAATGCCGTTTGCATGGGGCAATCTGAGCATGCTTGAGTACCTTAGGGTACACGGGTTCCTCTTCTCAAGTCTCTTTATCGGCATAGCACATCCAGCATAGCGCTATGCTTGATTTTTCTATTGAGCAGGCACACACGTCGTTTAAATATGGAGCATGGTCTGGTGCGTGTGGTCCTGGAGTTACGACATGTAGCCAGCAGCCGAACAAAACAAAATTGTTGGTTGTCGGCGACTTGCGGCGTCACTTTACACGGTAGACTCACATAGAAACACGTAAAAACAAAGGGAATAAGCGCAAGTAACGCTCATCCTGAATGCATTGTGTTTTTGTGTACGCGCTGATTTTCATCGTTACTTTTCGTGCTGCTCGTCTGCCGCGCGCGTTCCTAAATAATTCGTCTAGGTAACTGCAGGTGACGTCTGACTGCTAAAGAAGGCCTGGTTCAAAAAGAAAAGCACGGGAAAGAGTCATCTCTGCTTTGCGCTACGTTCCAGCGTCCCTGGTCCCGCATTCTGTGTAAGCTGACAGGGTGAGCATGTTCAGTGTTTCGTTACTTGAACTTAGCCGACATATAAGCATGGCAGAACTGGAGCTCCTTTTTTGTGGTTGTGAGGCGGGTTACTTTGGTAATGAAAAGCAAATACACGAAGGCTCATTCCACCTGCCATAAACAACACCAACACTTTATACGCACCAGCCACCGCGTCTGCTACTTCTATAAGCCTTGCGGCTGGCAGCCCGTCAGGAAAGAAGCGGGCGCAGAGAAAATAAATTGCGCGCGACAGGTGCGATTCTGCCTGCATGGCTTAAACAAACCAAAAGAGAGATAAGCGCTGTCTCGTGATTTCCGCTGGGAACCACAGCAAAGTGCAGGACTCATTATCTAGAGAGCGCAAAGGTGCGCTCAGCAAAGCTAGTAACTATAAAAAATAACGTGCAGGGGCGCCGCGGAGTTCGTTCCGACTGTTCTATGTTTTTTTTTTTTTTTCACGCAATGAACACAATGGGGCTAGCATCAGCTCTGAAGATCAGCTTCGTGCCCCACGTGTGAGCTGGAGCACGGAATCCTCTCTTAGCGCACCAACACGTTGAACAACATATGTTGATTCGATTAAAAGTGATGGAAACTACTACGCTATGCATCGCTTTATCTACGCACTTTGGTATAGTCTGGCATGGATTAGAGTTACCGCCTAGTCGAGACCGCTAAAATTTTCGAGGCTGTTTATGGTTAGTAGAAGTTGATATTCTGGATGCATATCTGAGCGAGAATAACATGACAAGTCTCGTACTTGCTGCCGTGACAAACAGTGACATTTTACATGACACAATGCCAGACCACAGTAGAAGCTTACCGGATTTCTGTGAACATTCTGTCTGTTTGTATACGTAATAAGTTAAGCTGGCAGATTGATAGGAAGTCGGCTGTGAACTATGTTAGCAAGCCTAAGGTTTCCTAAAGATATCGATCTGTTCAGCGAATGGTGATGTTTAGCAAGTAATGCTAAACATCACCATTCGTTTGATGCAATAGATAATCTAATTAGATTATCTATTAGATAATCTAATTATAATCTAATTAGATTAGCTTGGTGGAGTGGTACGTAAGTCTACATCTGCTCCTTATAATCGCCTTGTTCAGTCACATTAGTGTTAAGACTTGTTTATGCTGCGATTAACTCTCTGCATAGCATATGTGTCCCGGCATGGTAAAATGAGATGTTCGGGCGGAGCAATTACGGGCATGCCTCTGCAAGGCTAGATCACACGGAACTAGCACCATCCGCATCCTGTCTGTCCTACCAGCAAGGCCACTGGAACTCTGAGAATTTCTCGATGTCTGGGAAGGTTTAATTTCGAGAAACAGCCCCAGTACACGAAAATGCAGTGAAGACCATGTTGTTTTATTACCGTCACCGACATTGTAGTCTAGGTGCGAAATTCAAAAAGTGGAAGTTTGTCCTTCCTCCTCTCCACTAATCATCGGCCTTTCTCTGCTGCAGAAAAGCAGGGTTTTAGAAAAAAAAATATCTACAGTTCTAAGTATACGTTCGTTTAGCGTTGCTGTGAGCACCCTTTCGTCTTACCGCAGAAGTACACGGGGCAGCCCGCTTCGTCCGTCCTGGTCTTGGCCACGTCGCCCTTGCTGCACTTAGGGAGGCTTAGTTCTGGACACTTTTCCACGACGTCCTCTGAAATAAAATGAACGAACAAGCTTGAGTACACCCACTTACGGATCCTTTTGACAGACCGACAAATAGACGGACAGATAAGTAGTTAAGACAACGATCAAAATAACGGTAACGTAGATAGATAGATAGATAGATAGATAGATAGATAGATAGATAGATAGATAGATAGATAGATAGATAGATAGATAGATAGATAGATAGATAGATAGATAGATAGATAGATAGATAGATAGATAGATAGATAGATAGATAGATAGATAGATAGATAGATCAAAAGGAGAAAAACTAGGGAGGTCAAACAGACGAATGTCCGACTTGCTACTCAACACTTAAATAACGAGGACGAGGACAGAAAAAAAGGTATGAGTAAACTGCGCTCTCATAATGGGGTGAACAGCACGACTACAAAGGTCAATGAGGCCAATCCACTTCATGAACTGCACTAGCGTGCGAATTGCTTTTTGCGCCAGTGACAGATGCGACCGTAATCTTAGGTGTTCCCTAGAAACTTTATGGTATCCAGCCTATTTAACGCATATTTGGTCAGAGACAACAGCTGATCAATTGCCTACGCTAAATGGGCCAAGGGACGTATGGAATACAGATAGTATCCTTCGTTTTCGCCTTTTATACTAATTATTATTATTCGGGGGGGGGGGGGGGGGTTAGAATTTAGTGCTATTTTTAAAAAAGGAAACCAGAGAGGAATCGTGGAATTTCATGTGTGGTACGAAAACTGGGAGCAATCTGGGTTAAGTAACCCGTCATTTGAAAGTCCGGGCTCTTTCTGGTTAAGATTTAAATGCATTTAACACATGCAATGGTCTTATTCTGGATACAAACGCTCTATTTAAACATGCGAAATTAATCGCACGCACATGTTGTGGCAAAGAGAGCTCCTCGCAAATTATATTACGAACCATCTCTACGAATTCTCGTTGTCATGCATTATTGTTACATTTTACTGAAACCACATTTACAACAACTACAAAACACGGGTGTGGTGATCCGTTCTTTCCATTATTGTGTGCACTTTTACAGCACAGGGAGAAAGTGCAAGAAGTAGTGCATGAGGGCGTGCTTCGCAGAAGGTTTGATGCTTATATTACGAGTGATTGTTGACGTACATTATCATTTTCAGAATTTCGGTGTCCTTTTCTGGGCCGGGATTCTCGTACTTGTATATGTTGTCCTCCTGTCGTATTGAGTCCAAATACACTGTCTTACAACAAAACTAATGGAATAGAAACTACACAAATCAGTCACACTTATGTGAACGTAAAGTAGTCACGTAGACATCGTCTCAACCTCACAGCTACCGTTCGCAATACAGAGAAACGTCAACGCTGCTTTAATTTACTTCCTAGCGCATTACCACTGTTTACATTAGGCGGCGTGCGGGAAATGCGACGTAATGCGTCATTGTAGTATTAATTTAAACGTGGCATACACCATGCAACAACAACAACAACAACAATAACAATAATAGTTTAACCCTAATAATAGTTTTAAAAAATAAATAAAAGCCGCACCGAACGAAATAAGCAACTCGCATGGATAGACTCTGCGCTCATGAACTTGTGCTTCAGTATTTTTTTTTTATCTGTCGTTTCTGTTGCGATGTGTTCTTGAGGCCACGCTGCCTGCACTATATGATCTGATTTTCTACAATGGCCAGAAGCCAAGTGAAACGTAAATTTCGCCAACTCTCAGAGATTGTCTAACTGAAGGTGATTCGTCCATCTGCGTCATTGTTCCCTTCGTCGTGTATTTCTTCGCTAGAGTAAAACTCGGCGCAACGTTATCATATAAGTGAAGCACAGATTAGTTGATGCAAAGGTAAGTATATACGTATATGGGCATCCCAAGAACACCAGCTAATTGCTTCCGCGGATAGAATTTAATGCCTCAGAGCAACGCTTAGAAACACGTGTCATCAGCCGCATCTTGCTCTACAGGCAGCTGTTAAACGGAACGAGAGAGTTTGTTTGATGGTAAGTGGAGAGGTTAACATAGCCACAGGCTTTTCAAATTACTTCAGATGTATATGGCCCCACATGAAAGAAGGGAAAGAAAACAAACGCGGAACCACACGCTCGAAATTCTCTAACGCGAGAACTCGAATTTGGAGGAGCAAGAGGAAAAAGAAGAAAGAAAAGGCAGGGAGGTTAACCAGACGCACGTCCGGTTTGCTACCCTACACGGGGAAGGGGTTTAAAGGGATGAAAAGAAAGGAGAGAGAGAGAGAGAAGAAAGAGTACTCGCAGTATGAGCACGTGCGGCTGTCCAACACTTCACAATCGGTCACTCAGGCCAGTCAACTTCATGAACTGTAACAATGCCCGCGTCGCTTTGTAAGCCTGCGACGCGTGGGGCCACGGCGCACGCGCCAGGGCCAGGGCCTGTGTCCCGTCGGAATGCTAGAAGCAACTCTGTCGCCCGCATCGCAGAGGCAGTGCAGTTACTATTACTGATGGTCTTGGCAGCATCGAAACAGCACGTAGCACAACGACAGTGGCATTAGATTACGCAAGGATCCCACGTTATAACTGACAACCAAACGAAGTGGAGGCCATCGTATAACGATGCTCGTCGCACAGTTAACGATCGTCTCGTTCGGCCGGCGTGGGGTGCGGAGCAGCGATGCTATTCTTATTGGAGTCTTCCATGCTTGTTGGAGTCTTCGATGCTCTTGTTTGCTTCCGAAACCGTTGCAAGCACGCCCAATAGCCGTCACTTACGACTATTCCCTTTTATGTGTTTGTTTACTGTTGGTCAAGGACAGCGACGGTGAAGCTCAAGGATAGTCGTTACTGCTCGGCCTCGAGCTGCAAGTCTATTCGTGAATTCTGATGCCATGATGCCCTTGCACGGTTTGGAAGAATCCCATTTGAAAAACATGACAGAAAGTGTCCCAAAATATGACTAGTATCGGTGTCGTAAGCCTGGTATTATTTAGAATACAAGAATTTTTTTGTCGTCAAGAGTAAACCGGCATTCTCGTAAAGACGAAACGTCAGGCTTACGACGGATCGGTGTCGCGGCGCACTCATATACGCGCACACACAAATTTGTTTTGTGTGCTAGTTATATATATATATATATATATATATATATATATATATATATATATATATATATATAAAACATCAATAATTATTTAACCTGTGACCTTCCACATAAAGCCAAGCGCCAAGGACGACATACCTATAGAACGATGGCTCACTGTAATTCCGTATTTTCTTAGAATAAGACCAGCATTTGTTTAAACCTCTTAGTTGTCGTTAGGGAACAAGGCGCAGTGCTTTTGTTCAAGTTAGCAGTGGAATCTAAGCGGCAAAACCATTTGGGCTCTCTCTTTCGTGCGTCGCTGTGTACCACGTTTGGTGGTGGCTTTTCCGGCGAGAACTTCTCGGACCCTTTGCTTGCGTAAACCTGTCACGCTGTTTTCGTATACACTTTATATATATTTGCTGCTCATTACGTTCGGTGAGATTTTGCTCGCCTGCTTGTTCAAATGCTTGTTTATGGGAACATATACTTGTATTTGTGCATATATTTGTATATATTTGTGCATGTTGAATTGAAGAGGAAGGTTTGGTGCACCTTCATTTGTTGCTGTAACCGTTCATATAGCAATGCACCGAACTATTCGAGACGCGTTGTTGACACATGTCAAGCTTGGATGGCGATCTAATGCTTTAAGTGCGTCAGCGAGTGGGTGTGAAAAGGATGCTTCACGTGTTCTTGGCACCTGTCAGATAAAGCCACCGTAGCGCGAAAAGAAATGGTAATAAAAAAGATCATTCGTGTTGCATTTATTTTTTTTTTCAAACTTGGGTCCCTGTCGACAGTTTCGATTCAAACAGTCCTTATCATGAACGCTGAAGGTTGCTCTTTTCTCAGAAATCAACTGTGCCTGGCGCTTTGAGTGAAATATATCCTGTTTTAACCACGAATTTCTTCCTTGGAAAGTAGTCGCTCCGTTCGTCCTATTCCCGTTATCGTCATTCGAAGAACAAAGCGCCGTAAATTGCGGGACGGGCTTTTCAAAAATCAATATTTTCTCCTAAATCTTCAGGAAAGCAAATACAAAATTGTAATTGCTGCTTTTTTTCGCACGTCGGTGCGCCTCTCAAAGATGAAAATCTCAAATGATGTGGACAATAAAAATATCGTGAAGCTCGTATGTAGTGTGCTTCATTCGTTAATGCTGCAGACAATTGGTGTTCTCCTCGGGCAAGAATTGGCATTTGTGCTCATTTTTGTTTTCTTTATATTGATTAACTGCTCGTTAGCACGTATGTGCTCACATATGTATATATAAATAGGTTTGTAGCATATGTGGGTTTCATGCAACATGACTATGTAATTTTGCAGTAACAGCGTACACCTATGAATCAGCGTTAAGCATTTTTCTTGCAAGGTTCTTGCCCCACTTGTGTGCAGCAATGGGGACGATTTCTTTTCTATGCCGCAAGAGTAGCGCTTAGTTAGGGTCAACCCTGTCATTGAGCGCCACCATTCATCGCAGGGATTGTACTTTCCTTTTTAGAGGGAAGCTGTCTACGGCTAGGGTTCTATGCACTTTCCCCGTTCGTCAACAGATCTGCCTGTGCAAAAACTCAGCTCCCGAATTTGATGCAAAATCGCCTCATTATATGCAAAAGCTTATACGTCTCATCACTTGGATGTGCATTTTCAGTAGATTATCAATAGGCAGCATTTTCAAAATCAGTAGACTCTCAGGTAGATAGACGATAAGGGTTTCTCAAAGATTTGCCGCTGTGCGACCCGCATCGGCCATGTTTGTCGTCGTTCCAAGCCTTTGCGTGCCCAGTTTCCTTCCGCTCTCCCGACGTGGCGGTCCCGTCGCGCGTATCTACTTTCGGCCGGCTCCCCGAGGTGGCGGTAGTCTTCCATGCCAATGTGTGCCGCTGATCAAGACCGCCAATCAAAATAAAAGTGTGTGTGTGAGTGTGTGTCTTTCTTCGGGACGACCGCCATCGCCGCTCAATAGAGACAAAATTTGCTCATACCTTTGATCTATATTCTGTGCCGCCTCTATGTCGTGTGCTAAACTGCTTCCCTGGTAATCCACCTTCACAGCAGTGGAATGCTGCGTGATTTCTTTTTCTAAATATCAATAACATTCATATTGCAAGCACATTAAGGACAAGGTGAAACTGACACCTTAAGTGATGGGAAGTGATCTGGAGGTGATGTTTCTTGTCGCGTATACAGTGATTGTCAGGTCTCAAAAGTGACGACCGTCACCGATGTAGCTGAAATTATACATAGAATCAGCGCTGCAATACATGTAACCAAAACGATCTCAGAATTTACAATATACCCTGGGCAGACGAAATTGAAGTAGTTGCGCAACGTTTTGTTCTCGCAAAATTAAGACAGCGTCCTCGGCATGGAATACAACTGGACCGTTGCGAAACACTTCTTTTACCCGTCTACATTTACAGTTCATCTCGCCAAAGGAATCGCTTGCACGCAAGAATCGCGGTGCCAAACGACGCTCGCTCTTTTCGGCTTTGCACAACCATCGTATAACAGGGCGCGCGCCCGCCATTGCGTAACTGTTTCTCCAGGCTTTCATCGCCAATTCCAAAAGTGCCGTGACGCGTGACTTCTTTTCAAAAGGCGCACCGTCGAACCTATACGAATGCTACGCCCACATTCATACGGGTTTCGTCACTATTACCGACGCCTCCCATCTCTGCTGAGCCATATCAACGCACAAGTGGCACTATAGTTATCCCCGACGTAATATATATATATCCAAACACAACTACGTTGTTCTTAAGACGCCATGTTTACACGTTATCTCTTTCTTCCTGCACCTCGTTTAGCAAAGAAAATTGGCTGCCATAACGGGACGGCTGCACGTATATGATTCCTAGCCGCTGATATGTCGCCCGTCATACAACCGTAAATGTTCCTCTGAGCAATACCACGCAGCGGTATGAAGGCCAAGGCCATGTCGTGAGGTCATCGGGGCTACCATCTAAAAGACGTTTATTGCTCGCAAGAAACATGAGCGATTGGTCGACGTCCGTACGCTGGCGAATCGGGGCAACAAAAGAATACAACAGCAGAAGGTGACTCGGCCAGTAATGAAACTGCTCTTGCGCGCAGCTGCCGACTTTGCGAATCGCGCTGCTGATTAGCCGACATATAATAACACCACGAATCCCATTGCTGCCCGATAGCAGAACCTTCTGCACGGTACTATCAGTCGAAGCTCGCTGGAACCCATGTCGTGTGCCGCTATGAAGATACTCCGAGAAGTCGCTACCTTGATTGCCGGAGTCGCAGGCAGCGATAACAGAAAAGAACAAGAAAAAAAAAGAGAGAAAGAAAGAAATCCTCCGAAACGTTTTGCGCACCGACAGTCTGTAATTCGGCGCTGCGCTGTACATAGTTGCGTTCTGCGAATAAGGCTGAGATGGTCCACGTCGAGTACATACAGCCAGCGGTCTTTCTCGCCATCGTTTTCTCGCTTCCAGGAAATGGGCTTTTGCCGATACTTGTCTTCTTTTGTTTTTCTGTTTCTTTTCATCTCTTTCATTCCTATCTTTTCTTTTTCTCGCTTGCTCGAAACAGGAGGGAGCACATAGTAATTCACAGACATCGTGCAATCTTCCTCGAAGTTATGGCTTACGCTTGCTACTGAACGAGCGTATTTACTAATCGCGGCGCGTATTCACAATAAAGTATACTTAAGCTAGAACCGCTCGCAAGATCACCTGCGAGACAGTCGTTAAGACGGACACGTTATTAGGGAGGACGGCCGCCCTATGAAAAACAACACTTACGACCGAAACGCATTATGAATTTGGCCCCAGATTTTTCTCACGTAATAAAGAGGTGCGATCAGTCACTGCCTTCATGGAGCAGAAAAAGGAGCCCAACGTGTCGCGAGCCAGTGGTACTTGTGACAGAGTTGCCATCCTGAATAATTACCTGGTTAAGCAATATCCAAGCTCCGTAGCTTTCACAACAGTGTTCACATTTAACCAGAAGCTCTGTAGATGGATGACGGAGAAACACCGTAATCACGTCATTACGAGGACGGACGCGCACGCCTCGTCTCGTATCGACGACCTAAAAGTATGGTTCCTTGAGGACAAAACGAGAATCCGTTGCCAGCCAGGAAAAAAAAAAAGAAGAAACTAGCGATGCAGCACTCGCAATATTTTTGGAACTCATTTCATACACTTTTCTTTTTATCCAACGTTGTGCGCCAGGCCCATAGAGCCTGGTAATTTTCGAGAATATCCCTTATAGTCGATGAATGGGGTGTCAAGGAGAAAGTGCCCCGAAACGACCTCAGCGATAAAAGGCGCCTGCGTCCGTTTGTTCGCAACAGCGACGTGGCTTGACATCATCAAATACAGCCGGTGCCGCTGGTTCTTAGAAAAATGTGGCGCTCCTTTTTTTTTTTCTCTCTTTTCAGAATGACTGCTTGCTCTGTATATTAAAGCAGGACACAACGAGTGGGGGGATGCGCTGCGCCATGTCATTGTAGCACGACTCTACATCTCAGCGCATGTCTCTTCGTGTCTTTCTTCTTTCCTTTTAGGCTGGTGCCCTTGTGAGATGGTTTTGTGGACCGCTAGAATCATCGCGTTCTTCTTTTGAATTCTCTACCGCATTGTCTAGAGAGTGTAGTATAGGTATGATGCGAGGTGCTGCAGGAATACACCTTCATAAATATCGCTGAACCGTACAGCGGCACCACTTTACTTCTTCCTTTTTCTCTTTTACTTAATCTTGGAAGGGGTGGGAGCTCACTGCTGGCTTTGTGTGTTGAGGATTGAGTGGTGAGATATGTGGAAAGAATATACGTGACATTTTTATGTAAGGATTTGTCTTTTCGCTTGATTGCTCTACATCTGCTTCTTATAATGCACACTTTTGGTGTCGTCATGCAGCCTTGAAACATTTTGCCAGTTGAAAATGGTACTGGTCATCTAAGCCACCGCCACGGCTGCGTTACGCGCATTACTACTCTTACAAAAGCCACACTCTCCTTGTTTCCTGCCCCTAAGTGTCATGCGAGCTACGACGCCGATAAGCAGGGTGGCCAAATTTTAATTCCTGCGCTGACGGCCGCGGTCGAGCGTGAGCAGATGACAATCGGCTTCTTCAAGAAGAACGCAATTATTATCAAATTCTAAAGCAGATTTTAGCTTACATTAGCCTGTTTATTAAACTACGTCAATAAATATGCACAAAGTAACGCTAGGAAGAAGCACAATGATTCAAACTCCCTTCTTGATTGATGTCACCTATTGGCCAATAGCAGCCTCGTATGAGAATCTGCTATATTACGAAATAAAGCGTCCAAAAAAGTGTGAGGAGCAGCCTTCTGTTGAAAAGAGAGTGTTCGAGGAAAAAGGTGACTTCGCGCTCCGCTTGCGAGCTCCACGCGCCGCGCCCGACTGCAAAATTTGGCCGAGATGTTCACAGCAGCGAATGCTATCCGCGGACAGAATTTTTTCACTATGCCTTAGGCGTGGTTAAGGACTCCTTTAATACTACGTCAATAAATATACACAGTAACACTAGGAAGAAGCGCACTGATTCAAACTCTCTTCTTGATTGGTGTCACCTATTGGCCAATAGCAGTCGATGGGTACTGGTGGGTTAGTTTGTTATTCATGACTTCGCTGAAGAAGTGTATTTAAAGAAAAAAAAAGACCGTTGACACGAACGTGATTAGGACGCACACAAAGTGCCGAGCTGTCACTCACGGCAGTATTTCTCATCGCAGCAGCGGTCCTTGTCGTTCAAGCGCACCAGCTTCTGGTCTTCGCGGCACACAGGGTCCGCCGGGCACACTTCGTGCTGGCAGTCGGCGCGGCCGCCCTTCTTGCACGTGCAGTGGGTGCACTTGTCACGCTGCCACTCGTCACCCACCTGCGCGGAATCGTCAAATGGAGAGTGTGTCTTTAGTACGCAGAGTATACGTTTGCCTGTCTGCGAAACCTGGCACGCTGCCTACAGCATGTACGGTAAGCCATGGAAAGCCATGGAACAAAGAACACACAAAGAAACAACACCAACGCACGCACCTTCAGAAATATTTGCAACGTCTCATTAGGACCACAATACTATACAGAACCACTGAAGCGCTTTCGTGGCACGCTACGCATAATTGGCACTTCCACAATGGCCAAGTATGCCTGAAGCTCCAGTATGCTTAGAGACGCACTAAAGAGCAGCACCTTATCAGTTTTAAATGGAATAATCTTTCAAGACTCAAGTGACGCTTACTTAGCGGAGAACAGGTTGGCTATATGTATATATATGAGAATAAAGGGAACCGAGGGGCCCGATTATTATTAATCATATCATAAGAAGCCAACAAACAATGACCCCAAGGACAACATAGGGGAAATTACTTGTAATATAAATATCTAGAATCACACTTATACCAACGCTTAACAAGTTAGAAGTTTGGGCAATGGCACGTCTCAGATTGTGCAGTATATTTTGCGACTTGCGGGGGGGGGGGGGGGGGGCACGGGAGGGGGGTCACGCATTGCCATGCCATACCAGCAGGTGTCATGAAAGCATATGGCACAGTAGCATGAACACGTCTATAATTCCAGCTGGGAAAATTGATGCCTAGACGCCCGCGATCTGTCGGCGTTGATTAGCTATAACCTAATTAAGAACCATACTTTAACATCAGGAAGCATGCTTTTATTTATCTTTGACTGAAAATCCTTCTGCACTGGGCTGCTTTATTATGAGCGGCAATAATTAAGCGGTACCCATGGTTTCAGCCACTAATTGACTGAACGCAGCACGGCGACTGTAGATGGCCCGCACTAATAGCGTGAACGATTCGTACGAAAACGAGACATTTGTCGACACACGTTCGGCGAAATGTTTATCGCAAAACCGAAATGCCATTTCACGGGCATATAGCATGGATTTGTGACGATGGCCTCTCTCGGCCGACCTTCGTTGGCACATATCAATAGCTTTATAAAGTCGTGGCTGTGAGAAATGTGCGATATGACCTTCAACCTGGTTTCATCTCGTCTCTTACTGCTAGCCCGTATTTACACGTACACTTTTGATGTAACTTAACGATGTTACTTAACTTATCTTCGATGTTACTTAACACTTCGGAGTCGAATTAGCGACCAGCCTTTCCAACATTGACAGTTTATGTTGACAGCAAGAATGAGATGGACAGATAGATAGAAAGACAGACAGATAGATTTAGTCGCAGCTAACTATTTTGTTGCGTGCAGGTTATGAGCGGGTTTCGGCACGCTTAACAAAGTTTGCCATTTCGCACTCCGTTATTTGACAGTCTGACGCCCCGTTTCTTTGACAGGCGACATATCGCGCAGTGTCCCGCGAAGCTCGTTTCCTATTCCTTGCTCTTTTGGTGTGGATATGATTATGCAAAAAGACGTGAAGGCATGAATGGGTGAATGCTATTCAACCATTTGTAATAAAATTTTGCGAAGGTCCCTTTCGTTGGTCTCTTTTTATGTCTCGTGGAATAACAATCTACCCTTTCTTGTGAACAACCATATGAAGTCAAGCCTAACTGATGCTGCACTCGCGCATTAAAATAGCGACCTCCTCCGCTACTGAAGGCGAAACAGCCTTCCCAGTTGTCTACGACGCTGATTCGACACAGCGGCAACGAAAGAATAAATGCAGCAAGCTGAATGGGTGGCCTCTTTCACGAAGAGTGGTCGAGCTAAGCAATGGGCCTTGGTTTGACGCTTTGAGGGGAAGCCTAGGCCCGTGCGCTGGCAGTGTCAGCTCGGCGCCAAGCGACACTCTGCCTCTGATATTCTGTGCTGCAGCGAAGTCTGAGGATGGGTACTTGCTTGAATTATTCGAATGAAGCTAGAAAATGTTAACAAGTACGTTATCATGCTAAATGCTTAAAAATGGTAATATTACACGAAATGAACCCAATACAGGCACTAAACATGCCTCGTAAATATGCATGGGTGAAAACGAAATGCTACAACGCCTTTCCCTTCCCACTCACACTGACGGGTATAGAAAACCTCCCTGCGTTCTCACAATCCTGCTTTCTTTATCTCTCTGGTTACTCTAATGTCCTTCAAGGTCACCATAATACGAACAACTGAGTTACGTTACGTTGTCATCTGTCTAATATTTTGCTTGCAGCCATTGTACTTTAACTTATTACTAACCACTGCTGTTTACATTGCGGAACAAATCTGAGAGTAAATAAATGATCTGAAATAAAACAAACTTCCATGTTTTAGGCCAGAATTGATAATTTTTCGCAGCCGGTTTGTTCCAGCACGCTTTAATTGCGACGCGCAACGTGAACACCAGAAGCGTCCTCTTGAAAAATTTTGCATTTGTGGAGAACGCATACCGGACGTTGTACTTCGGAACGGTATGTTATGTTTAAAGGCACATGCGAGCTAATCTTATTGCTTTTAAGCGACCCCAAAAATCGAAATGTAAAAAAAAATGTTACGCTTATGTTTGTGCTATCTAGATGACGTTGTAATTTTTGGACGTACTTTCGCAGAGCATAACGTCCGTTTATATCTCGTTTTAGGCTGCGTCGAAAAGGCCGGCTTGGTTTTGAATTCTAAGAAGTGCTGGTTTGGCGAACGACAAGCATTAGTCCTTGGTCACCTGGTTGACAAAGATGGTGTCAAGCCAGACCCCGGGAAAATAGAAGCAGGCAGTGCCTTTAAGCCACCTCAGTCACTAAAAGAACTCCGCAGCTTCCTGGGTTTATGCTCCTACTTTCGATGGTTCGTGACCAGACTCACGGACGTTGTTTATCCTTTGACAAGTCTCTTGCGAAAAGACAGCCCATACGAGTGGACACCTGAATGCCGACGCGGAATTCTCTCAACTCAAGTTTCTGCTGACTTCAGAACCCATTCTTCGTCACTTCGATCCGTCTGCTCCTACTGAAGTGCACAGTGACGCCAGCGGAATCGGCATCGGAGGTGTGCTTGTTCAGCGCCATAATAATGAAGAGTATGTGGTTGCCTATGCGAGCCGTTTTCTCAGCAAAGCTGAACGAAACAACATTGTGACAGAGCAAGAATGCTTAGTGGCTGTCTTTGCTGTTCAGAAGTTTCGTTGCTACCTCTACGGGCGTCCATTCACAATTGTAACCGCCCATTATTCCTTGTGTTGGCTTGTTACTCTCTGTGACCCCTCCGGTCGTCTAGCACGCTGGGCTTGACGGCTCCAAGAATTTGACTTCTTTGTGTCGTACAAAAGCGGAAGACGTCATGCCGACGTTGACTGCCTTTCTCGCCTTGCTCTGTCCGCAACGGAGGATAACGCGGACAACCTCGACACCTGCTTTGCTGCTGTCTCTCACACGTTTCCTGACGCCACCGTCTTCCAGCGGAAACAGAGCAATTATGTTTGAACACCCTGTTCGCCGATGCCTGCAGTCCCAAGGCCAGTGGTCGCTTCTGCCTTCGCGATGGACTGTTATACAAGACAAATTATTCAGCAAGTGGCGCGTGGTATTTACTGGTTGTTCCCCAAAGCCTGCAATGTGACATTCTCCGTGTCATGCATGATGATCCGATGTCAGGCCATCTTGGATTCATTCGCACCTTACATCGAATACAGGAGCGGTTTTACTGGCCTAAGATGCGGCATTCCACTAAACAATACGTGTCGAGCTACGACAAGTGCCAGCGTCACAAGTGACCTACAAGCGCTCCGCAAGGCCTTCTTCATCCTGTAGCGCCGCCTACTACACCTTTCGAGCAAGTTGGTATCGACCTGCTAGGACCGTTTCCACGATCTTTGAACAACAACCGCTGGGTCATCGTCTGTGCCGATCACCTAACTAGATACGCGGAAACCGGTGCGATATCTTCCTCCACAGCAACTTGCGTCACTGCCTTCTTGTTACGCTACGTAATTCTTCGTCACGGTCCGCCTCGCGTAATCATCAGCGACCGTGGTCTCCAATTCGTCGCTGACGCCGTGGAAGAATTGCTTAGACTCTGCACTTCGCAGTTCCGCCATTCAACACAATATCATCCCCAGACGGATGGCCTTGTCGAACGTACCAAAGATACCACAAGCATGATTAAGCAGTCGAGAAATCCGTATTTAAACGAACTGCTCTAGCCACGAGGCGTGGAAGAAGATTTAGCGCAGTTAAATAACGAAAAACAATATTCATAAGTTACGGTGCGGTGTTTATGTAAAGTCGAACTTGTACTAAGACCTTGCTTAAAGCGAGCATCCCCCTTTCTTTTTCTTTTTTTTTTGTGCTGAAAGGTTTCGCTGCTTAACTTGTGGCTGCCTTGCTCGTATTCTTTAAGAAGGTGCTATTAACGACAGCCTCCGAGGAGTTCGTGTCGGAAATAGAAACTCTGTAGAAGAAAAAGAGGTAGATTATATTTCCATGATCGTGCCAAAGGGTTTAGGCTTACAATGGTTATAGTTCCGGACATCGCTTGCAGGCACGACTACGCTGCCTGAACAGGGCCTCGCTAATGTTTCCCACAATTTGGAACATTTTAGATTCATTCCTCACGTTGTTTTTCTAAAGTCGAATATTTGTCTGATCTGCCTTAGCTTTTATTATTATTAATGTATAGAATTAGAAAGAAAGAAGGAAAGAAAAGAAAAAAGACAGCCGTGAGGAGAACGCAAGTGATTTGGATACGATGAAAGAACAAAAAGAAGAAGAAAAAGAAAGGATCCTATAATGGCAAAGCTAAAATTGAGCAATGACTACTGTACGTTATAAATACGAGTTCGTTGCCACGTCAACGCAGAAAGTATCCGTCAATAAGATTAATATTTAATCACGCCTATTGCCTTACCGGAGCTAAATGATAAGAACAAAAGGGGAAGGCACTTGTAAACTTAAAACTTCCTTTCAAATTTGCTGTGGAAGAAAATTAACATCTTGATCTTCGCTCCGACCCTCTCTTCAGTTTTCAGAATAATTGCAGACGTGCATTCAACAGGACTAACCAGAAGGCTGGGCACAGATTGCAGCGTGCGGCTGAACTGATTGAGATGCTTGACTTGCGCGGATACATTTCTGGAAATCTTGTCTAAGTGTCTAGCATTATGAACCAACAGAAAGTCGGAACGATCTCAGTTAGAAAATGTAGCTTAGTACCCTGGTACAGTGTGTGTGATTTTTCGTGTTAAACCTGTGTGTGCCGAGAATTGTTCTCATCGGTATTGGAAGAGAACACAAATAAAAGAAGTATGTAAATAACCAAGGTCGCCCCTTGTCTACCCCCGCGCATTGGGTGAACAGAACAGAAATACCTTCATGCTTCATGGGGCCTCAACTTCTGCCCAGACTCTCGTACTGCGAAGAAGACTTACTCTGTCGAATATGGCTGGGTGACATTCGGATATGTCTTATCATCTTTAGCCGGGATGGCTAACAGCGACGCTCCTTCGTTTGCTGATGTGCTTAATAATATTCTGCTGTCATGGCCCTGCGTTTGACCATCGAACAGTTTCTTATAACTGTAGCTGCCAAGCAGTTTAGAACCAACCACCGTTCCTGAGGCAAACGATTTGACGCGTAGGACTCACCTGTCATCCGAGGTACGACTAAACCTTCCATGGCTGCGCAGGCAACCGCTTTACGTATAAACCCGTCACGGGCAGCTGTTAGTTCTCCTACGAACTCTGGGACCCCTACCGAACTTTTTCAGAGACACCGATTTGTTTCTGAGAACACTGATGCGTGGGTGCAAAGGTTTATCAACACTTGCTTATCATCAACAGTAGCTCAGTGACGTAGTGTACCGCTCAGCAGGCGTAGAGCCTACTTTGTGAATTGGAGGAACTGTGCATTTGCTCCATCTAGCCGACTTGGTAATCTGTCTTGGCAGCATTTGTGATAAGGGACATACCGTGTCACTAACTTCATTTGGCTGTTAGATGGGTTATTCGCCACCACCACCACCATCATCAGCAGTAGCTTATTTTTATGTCCACTACAGGACGAAGGCCTCTCCCAGCGATCTCCCATTATTCCTGTCTTGCGCTAGCTGATTCCAACTTTCGCCTGCAAATTTCCCAATTTCATCACCCCTCCTAGTTTTCTGCCGTCCTGGACTGCTCTTCCCTTCCACCCATTCGAATTCCAATAGTCCACCGGTTATTGGCCTACGCATTACATGGCTTGCCTAGCTCTATTTCTTTCTCTTAATGTCTACTAGAATGTCGGCTATCCCCGTTTGTTCTCTGGTCCACACCGCTCTCTTTGTGTCCTTTAGCGTTACGCCTAACATTTCTCGTTCCATCGCTCGTTGTGCGGTCCTTAACTTGTTCTCGAGCTTATTTGTTAACCTCCAAGTTTCTGCCCCGTATGTTAGCACCGGTAGAATGCAATGATTGTACACTTTTATTTTCAACGACAGTGTAAGCTCCCAGTCAGGACTTGTCAATGCCTGCCTTATGCACTCCAACCCAATTTTATTCTGTAAATTTCTTTCTCATGATCAGGGTTCCCTGTGAGCAATTGACCTACGTAAACGTACTCCTTTAGAGACTCTAATAGATTTAGTTCTTTAAAATTTTAGTTCTTACTGACAGGCAAACGAATACATCTTCTTTCTTTTTGCAAACCACCCTAGAAGGGAGGGGGAAAGGGAGGAAAGAAGGAAATATAAGAAGGTCAACCAATAAGGCTCATTGGTTATTCTGTATATACTCGCTCATAATCTGTGGCATGTTTAGCCACCACCCAAGTCGACAGGGGACCGACACTCAGGTGGAGCGATTTCCGGTTAACCTTGGCAGTGTCTAGAACCGCCTGCAGCGAACACCATTCTCGTCTGGCTTTTCGGCCATTGCCGCAAAAACATCTTGAAATCACGCGATGATTCTTGAAAGGAACGAAATGCATGAGCACCTGTGACAGCGCTATAAATGGCTGGCCGTATTTTCATCGACCATTAGCTTTATCGCCTTCTTTCGTTCACTGGACCCTCTTTCTCTATGCAAACAACACTGGGAGGAAGGAAGGAAACGTAAGGTCAAACGGACGTGCGTCTGGCTTGCAAGTCTACGAAGCGGGAAGCGGATTAAGCAATGAAAAGAAAGGTGAGTGAGACTGCAGCGGCAGTGGGAACACATTCGGCTGCCCGTAACGGCTACGATCGGTCCCTGAGGCCAGTCAATTTCATAAGCTGTAGTAATGCCCGCGTCATGTTGTAAGACTGGGGTGGTCTAGGATCTAACCGGTTTAGCACACACCGAAGAAAGTCGCGTTCAACATTATAACGATCACAAATACATAACACGCGTGTTTGATTGTCTCTTCACAGATGCAGTGGGAAATGACGTGAGAAGTTGAACAGGTAGTCTTACGAAGGACGCCACACTCGCACGAATACACGCTGCGTATTAAAGGACAATTAATTTGTTCGTGAAAAAGAGCAACGCAGTAACGTACCATAGCAGCCGCTAAGCGTTAGAGTAAGCAAAAACACGGTTCGTTCTTTTCTGGATAACTATGAAGAAAAAATGAAAGGAAAAAAAAAAAACATGTGTGGCATGTGTCTCTTAACATTCGGCTTATGGAGCGAGTAAATTATATGCTCACCTTGTGTCCTTCCTCGTCACAGAGGTCTGAAAAAAATTGACAGAATCGACGTTATTTCTGTTCGTTAACTGCAAATGTTTGCAATTACGAGTAACTAAACCTTGCCTTGCATGGTGCAAGCTAATACCTTATCATCATCAGCCTTTATTTATGTCCACTAGAGGATGAAGGCTTCTCCCTGCCATCTCCAATTACCCGTCTTGCGCTAGCTGATTCAAACTTGCGCCTGCGAATTTCCTAACTTCATCACTCCACCTAGTTTTCTGCCGTCCTCGACTGCGTTTCCCTTCTCTTGGTATCCATTCTGTAACTCTAATGGTCGAGCGGTTACCCATCTTATGCATTACATGGCCTGCCCAGCTCCACTTTTTCCGCTTAATGTTAACTAGAGTATCGGCTATCCCCGGTTTGTTCTCTGATCCACACCGCTCTCTTCCTGTCTTTTAACGTTAGGCCTAACAGATTTCGTTCCATCGCTCTTTGTGCGGTCCTTAACTTGTTCTCGAGCTTCTTTGTTAACCTCCAAGTTGCTGCCCCATATGTTAGCACCGGTAGAATGCAATGATTGTACACTTATCTTTTCAACGACAGTAGTAATCTCCCAGCCAGGATTTGGTAATGCCTGCCGTATGCGCTCCAGCCCAATTTTATTCTTCTATAAATTTATTTCTCATGATCAGGGTCCCATATGAGTATATTGACCTAGATAAAGGTAGTCCTTACAGACAATTGGGTGTAGGAAGCACTAATCAAAACTTTAGGAGCAAAGGATAGTGGAAGAAATAGAAGTGTCTACCCATGCTGGCACTAGCTCGTGTCAAGACGGGTTTTCAGTTTGTAGTGAATTGGTGTTGGTGACAGCGAAAGCCAGGATCTTAATTACGTCATCACTCCTCATTGTACTGAGGTGAATACTCGCGTGCACTTAAAAACAAGCATTAAAAAAAGCCGCGTACCGCAGACTTCTCGAGGTCGGCAGATGCCGTCCAGAAAGACCGATCCCTCTGGACAGAAGCATCCATCGACGAGCAACTTCTTGCAGTCGGCCATGTGGTAGTGGCCCTTAGCGGCCGGCACACCTTTTCCGCTATTTTCAGCACGGTTCTCGGCGTCACAGGTCTGTGGGCAGCCGTCGTGGCAGCTCATGTACGCCGTGTCTCCGGGACACGTTATATCTGCGGCCGGAAGAGAAACATTTCCACGTCTTAATGTTCACAGATTAATTATTAGAAGCCACGTTGTACAGCCTGCTATAAACTTCGGAGTTTGACGATATTTTTCACTTTCGTACTGCCATACGTCCCTTAGAGGCTTTCTTCTTTTTTTCCGTTATCAGAAAAGATGTTCTCTGTTGGTCACTTTCAGGGATATGACGTTGCATGGACGCTGATTGGCTAATCCCTTGCTCCGAACGCAGCCTTTCGCTGTAGCGAGGCGTTGCGCCAGGCACCACTACACCATCTTTTGAACGGCACGCAAATCTGACACCATACAGCGAGCGCGACACACAAAGGCGCCCGTGTTTCCTGCGTGGTGTGTGCTTTTCGCGCAGATCAAAATGATACCTAGTAAACCGCACCAACTTCAAGTTTTCTTGAGTCAGACACCATGTAACACAAGGTTGAATGTATTATCGAAAGAGCTCGACCAACAATAAGGTCCTAGGATATCTTAACCACATGCTACGCTGTAAAAATAACCAAGGCGGAGATTGTATATCTGCAAATTCGAATATCCCAATATCTCACAAATTGAAGTTCAGATGTCTCATTCGACCGTCACAACACACTTGACCAGATTTGCCCGTAAGTCATGATAACCGTGTGTTATGAGGTATACGTTTGACGTAATGGTGCCGTGACTCGGACCTTAAATGCCAGACACATCTTGTCTAGATTGTGGTGGCAGCACGCTGGGGGCTTTTTGTCTAGATCAAATTTAGACACTGATGAGCATGTGGATTAAGATCAGATGTCGTAGCTACAGGCGATCACGTAACGTGTATTGCGCAGTAAACCAAAGCTACCGACTCGAAAGGTCGTCAGCAGCGGCCCACTGGTGCGCTGTCGGGTCCCTTCACATGATGCCACTAAAACCAGCGTCCTGATAGCGTACTAAATAGGGGCGCGGTTCGTCAGGTGATCGTAAATACGACAGCGCTCGAACTTGACGCGGGTTGCAGGCAGACAGCCCTGCATGGTTAGCCGGTAAACAAAGACAGCGAGAGAAATGGGCGGCAGATTCTCACTGCAGAATCGCTGTATGTAGGCGTCATCGACGTGCACGCCGGCGCGACAGCAGGCGTGCGCGTATTCGACGAGCGAGGCGCACGTCGCCGCGTTCTCCATGACGCTCAAGGCGGTGTCATGGCGGCACTGGTCCAGGTACTTGGACACGTCCACCAGGTTGGGGCATTCGCCGAAAACGGACCGGTCCAGCATCTCCGAGCAGGCGCCCGGTGGAGGGGGTGCGGTTGGCTCCTGGAACGGACAAAGTGCACTGACTTTCAGCGAACCTCTTTAAAGAACCGGCGCGTATCCGGCCTCTACGTGCGGCACGTTATTGGGGCCCATCGGGAATGATAACGGGGAAAGCACACTGCTGGGGAATTAAAGGGGCAAGCTTGGCCCCGTATGCATATTAGCACTGCATCATTCTCGAGCGCAGTTGACGCCATACCACTCCCCGCCCCCGTCTCCCTCCTCATCTTATTACACAGCATCTTCCTCTCCAGCCGCCGACAGCCGCTTTCATTCTCCAAGAAGATGCGGTCACTTTGCACCAGCGGGCACCTGCTCCGTTCCCATTTGCTTTGCCAATACATTTTTTTACATTCATTTTATTTTATAAGGACGCAGCTATCTGGTGTTCTCTTCTTCAAATTACAATTTCTTAAAACTTATTTTGCAGAAAGTGGTGCAGGGTAAATAGCTGTAAAGCCTGACAAAAGGCCTTGTTGGGCGTAGAATGTCGCCCGGAAGCACATTATGCGGATGTAGCACGCCACCTTCCTCCCACGCTTTTCAAAACACCACTGAAATAATAGATGTATTTTTTTTATGAGGCTGACTGCCATGTCTTAAAAATTATTGCTAACAAACCAACACTATATACATGTAACAGTGAAGCACTGCAGATGACAAGGAAGAAGAAAAAGAAAGTAAAAGAAAGCTGAGTCATGAAGAAATCATACGTGACGCAGTAAACTGTTCTTTCGAAGTACTACACCGATAGAAAAACAGAAAAACGACACTGAGAACAGCAGTGCCAAATGATGTGCTAAGAAAGCCGTTAGGTGGCCTGACACATGAGCTCCGAGGTGTCGTGCGTAAGAAAAAAAAGAAAAGAAGAAAGAAAGGTGATATCAGTTTTCAAGATCTAAGGTTATTAGTAAAGAAGTGTTTTTCGCTGTGTGCTGGGAGCCATCTTAATAGCCTGGCCAGACAAACCTCTATGCCTCTCGCTAATTACAGAGATCTTCCGCACAAAAAAACCCGGGATTCAAATGGGTGCAGAGTTAATTAGGAGACGGTTTTAGCGGGAGCTAAAAATTAAGGCGTAATTAAAGCACAGTATATGTAATAAAGTTTTCTTGATGACGAGTCAGCTAAGGGGTGTGCGCTAGAAATAATGCAATTATTTAAAGAAAGGGACTGTGCTAATTGCTCCGTTGTCCTCGACAGTTCTGTCCATAATTTACAAGCATGCCACAGTGTAGCTGTACAAAATGTACCACAAGCATTGCTTTAATCCTCTACAAGCAGTAGAATCGAGAAAATATGACGATACGTAACTATGTTGGTGGCGACAGCCATACGCGCACTCACTTAGAAGGATGCATTCGGAGAGCAAGTTTGTGCTGATGCTGATAGCTTAGCATGTCAGTTAGTTATGACCTTTATGAATAGATGACGTTTAGGGGAAGGTTTCTAGTGCACGTAAAAAGCTTAGAGAATGGGTGCTAGCTACAACTTCTTGCTTTGCCGGTGTCACATGGATTATTCAAATCGGTCAATCCTGTGCGCTTCCTTCCCGTCCTTTCTGGTAGAGTTACAAATTTTAGACTTGTCTGTCAGTTATTATGCACGAAATTAGCAATAAACATTGAAATCCTGTCCTAATTGCCACACATGCGCATGCAAGGCTTTTTAATGCATTCAACTCTTTACTGCTTCTAACCATTTTTTTTTTGAAGCAACGAAAAAGCTATGTTGTTTACGAGACTGACTGAGCCCGTTATGTCTCACTCGCTTCGGTGTAAAATAGGGTAAAATAAATTACAGATCACCCTGAACTTGAATTTTCTCTGACATCTGGTGAATAAGAAACAAGGGAGAGACATCCATCATCATCATCATCATCATCATCATCAATTAACAGCAACATAACGGCCTTTAAAGGATTCCCAGGTACAACTGTTCTGCATTAACCCAACTTTAATGCTATGCCTGCATGTCGCATGACAACCTTGCTTCTTTCGGCGCTATGTGCATACGTCAAGGTAAAGGCCTGTGTGAGATTAAGACGACTCACGATGCCAGTGAAATTCATGACGCATTCCTCGGGCGAAAGCTGCGTTTCCCAGCTGCAGATGAAATCGACCAAGTCATCCGAGAGGGTGCCGTCCTTCTTCTTCTTGTCGTCGTCTGGCTGGCCGTTGCAGTTACCTGTGCCACGAAACGGCAATCGTTATCTCAAGTGTTGGTTATATCGGCTCCACATGGGCGCAGTATGGAGATGCCTTGACGTAAACGTGAGCTAGTCGGCACATCGTAATAAGCAAACATCGTGTGCGAATAAGTATGTAGCGCGCGCAGGCCCGAGAATTTGCTAAGGAACTTTTATTCGCGTGCAAAGGTTCGTTTTATGCGCTATTATTCTAGTTTTTCATAGGCGCCAGCCATAACTGTGAAAATTTTGTAAATAGTGTTCACTTACTTAAGTGGAACTTAAATTGAATCTGAAGCTTTCCATATACCTGGCCCTTTTATCTGCAACATACTTTCACGTACCCGTAGTCGGAACCATGTGCAGGTATGTGGGGCATCGCCCACATACATAATCATGATTCCAATTATAGGTGTGGAAAGAACGATCCAGATAATAGGTATAAAATATGAGTAACACTGTTCCGTAATGTTGGCTATTTCACTGGAACGTAGTTTCCCATATTTATTGTTATTTAATTTAAAAAGAAGGAACTTCGATTATATGGTACACAGCTTATATGTTTTGTAACTTCATATGGAAAGCCGTTCCAGTTAAGGAAAGAATATTTGCAAAATTTTCTCCTAAAGCTGGAACGATATTAAACGTGTGTCCCTGAACACGAATCAGCCTTCGCTACTTTAAACAAGTGCTTCTATGAGTTTCCTTTCTTTGTGTCGGTGTCTCTTGCGCAGCAGGGGTGGCATACTAGATTGTATTCCGCTCGGCAGACTCGCTTCTGCCTGACAGAGCAGCCCAACTATCATGCGCGTACAATGACAATCTTCGCGCACACATCGTCACACTGATGTGCCGCCGGAAGCGATTCTTTTTCTCTGCCACTATACCGTTGTTCGCTTGAGAGACATAATTCAATAAGATCTTGCTTATACGTACGCTACTTAAAATGCTGGTCACTGCTAACATTTCTTTCGGATTCTAGTCTAGCAGTTGCGAGCGTTACACCTTCGATCGTCAACGTTCTTTGTCGTACGGTGAACTCTGAAGCAATTTGATTCCGCTGCAACTCAATGAATTAGTCTTTGTGAAGAGAAGGATAGCTCGTGACTTGCTTGAGATTTCTTTATTTTTCTTTTTTTTTTTGGGGGGGGGGGGGGGGACAAAAATATTGCTGTTGAGAAGTAAGAGTATAAAGTCATAGGCGAAGGCAAGAAAAATTTCTATTGAGAGGGATGTAGCAGGAAGAAATAACTGCATTATTCTTCAGATATAATTAAAATTTGTACACACGCGAGCATGCATTTGCGTTTGACTGAAATAAAACCGAGAGAGAAATACGCCGTTCTTTACAATATAGTGAGTATATTCGGCAGTACTGCTCCGCACTCTGTCGTTGTTTCATTCCCACGAAAGGTTTTCGAGGCTCACCGCAGAGACCCTCGGTCCTGTTGAAGAAGTTCTTGGAAGGCACGTGGATGGAGAAAGCAGCGCTGATCTCGTTGTATCGCACCTGAACGCCCAGCTCTCGGAAGAGCACCACGGTCACCTGTCCGGGCATCGCGAACACGGTGAGACCGTCGCCCTTCCACGGCAGGTCCTTCGCTTCGTACTCGTTGCCGTCGATTACCGCCTGCACAGCGCAAGGTTCACTCTCAGAGACAAGCAGATGAACGGATCATATGAACGAAGACAGATGGGCAAAGTGCGCGAAATTCGTTCAGATTCGCAGATAATACATTTTTTTTACAATGAACAATTCACCTAGTGTGACATTCAGCGCAATCCCTGTCTCATCAAAGTGACCATTCGCACCAGGAAGCCTCCTCGCTACGTGCCCTCCCCTCGCACCGAGCAGTGCCTCGGGCTAAGAAATGCGCCGCTTTGTGGGACACAGTACCAGGTAGCGCGACCCTCGCACCTAGCAGTGGTAGAGGAGTGGAACGTCTGGTTACGGCTCCGCATTCAACCACGTTTCCATAGGTGTCGCGATCAGCGACACCATCACCGCAGCACCACAGTAGTTCCGCATTTATTTACCTGTCTTGCAACACTTCAACTGAGAACCAGAAGCGGCACGTGTGTGTAAATATCCAATGGCAAACGCGTAATCACTTCCTCTGTGGTATAGCAGCTGTCTGGAATGTGTAGCTGATGTAAGTCGCTCAGATAGGCTCGCATATTTTTTTAAAACTTTGGCACCACTCAAACTCGTACCATTTAAAAGAAAGCTCAGCCGTGCTCGCTCGGACTAACTCCCACCGAAACCAGGCGCAAGCCGCGATTGCTAGAGCTCACTCACACAAATTCGGCATGACTCAGCTTGTCCGACTCGAGCATGCGGTCAGAGCCCGACTGATTCACGAGTTTGTTTGAGTCGACTCATGAATTTGCTCGCTGGGAAATGGTTACAAAATAGACTTTAATTAATGTTCTTACTGCGTGAGTAACCTTTCCCGTTTTCATCCGCGATCTTCTAGAAACCTGGCACCACGTGCACGTGAGCGACTCGTCATTGTCATTTCCCGTTGCAGTTACGCATGTGCTGGAAGTAGGTTAACGGTGGCTGAAGGCAAAGTCTCAAAAGCAGAAGCCTCAATGTTATAAAGCGCGCAGCTAAAATCGGCCGCCCCGCGGTACGAGTGACACCGTGCTCATACTTACTGATGATATATTGGGTCGCCGCTGAAATTTTCCTAAAGAAAAATGTCCGGATTTTAAAGATCAGCTCCGTAGGAAACAATGCACCACGCTTCCCGAATGGTCTTAAACGCAGTTTTGTGTTAATTCGTGTTAGACTCGGTCTAAATGCTGCAATGCGATTTATTTACCTGTTGTGTTAGCGACATAAATATCGGCATGAAGATAAGCACGTGTGGTTGTCATGAATGTTACGCTGGTCACATCAACCTGATATTTGTGCCGTGTTTAAGATACTGATCCGTTAATATGAACAGAAGACATAAAGAGCTGTGTCTGGTAAAAATGTAAAAATTAAAAAAAAAGAAAGAAAGTCGGCGCTATTTTTCGACGTGAACAAATTGCGCTGTTTTCCTGAGTATGAGAGGTAAGAAGTTGACATCATTAACGTTACACTTCGCTCCAAACTGGTTGCCTCACTTGAGTCAGAAGTTTTACATATTGTGCCAACCGAAGCGTACGTTCCCTCAGCCTGGCAACCTATGCACGACCGCTCCGTGCATAAATAACGTACTTTTACTGCAGGTTCAGTGCTTTGATTTCTCACAGGTACACATTAAGCTGCAAACAACTCGTTTGCTAAAAACCTGAGCCAGATGCTGCATGAATACAAGCGAGTTCATCGTTCCATGCAAGCCGCGCGCTACCAACGGCCTTCGGAGAGGGATGCGTGGAACTGCTGTAAACGACCGTTTTATGTGCGGGCCAACGAGTAATTTAACACGCGTAAAGTCATTGAGCAAACTAATGGCCAACCTCGTCACGTGTACAAGAAAAATGGAGAACTGCCTGGCGGGAAAAATTATGTAACCTTTGTTGGAGCCTACATGGCGCTATAGCATTTAAATCACGGCTGCCGCGGGGAGATCAGCCCTTTTCTCGAAAACGCGATATAGCCGAGGTTTCGCAGTCAGCTTACGCCATCGTCGTTGGCTACATCGTTGGTTGGCTAATTTCTAGCGCTCGATTTCAAGATTCCAGACTTGCATTCGTATTTGGCCTAGTACAAGCGGAGTCAGAACCTTGTTTAGCCGATGACCATGCGACAATGAATGCAATGATCTTATGGTGCCGATATGGTAATATATATCTTTATATTTACCCACGAAAATGCATATGTGGCTGCTAAACATACCTTCGTATATTACATAATTCTAAATGTATCATAAATTTAGGAAATGCAATCAAGGCTACGTAAATTCGGCATACGCTACAAAATATCCTCACTATGACTTGGAAAACCACACGTGGGTTCTTTTTGACCGCCCGTATGTTTACAAGAGAGGTACCATCGCCTAGAGAAATACACAAATGCATATTTCCTTGTACTACGCGTGAATTACTCCGTGCTGTGAAACGTATCCTGCGGACCGCGCTAGCGAATCAAGTACAAGCAACTGCGTGATTCGTACAAAGATCAACTTCCAAGTTGTTTCCTCCTAACTATTCTGTGGCTCTTCTGTTCAAACGACGTTGTGCTCAGCTGGATTAGCGGTGGTCAATTGGAAAGAGAGGCAGCCGGTTTCCGTTCATGATTGCTTGATGCAAGTGGTAGGGCCTGTTGCGCTGCATGTATTTTGTAAAATAGTATTTATGAAACATGCGCGGGCTGTTTTACCAAGCATAAATTGGCAGAATAGCAGATAAATCTTTTCGTGTCATTGCGGCGTCAATACGTAAGCTCGTCGAATGTATAAACGTTCTCTGTTCTTGCTCAATGAGTTGATTTTCTCCTTCCTGTAAATTTGGTGTAATATTGCTGAACCAGTATGTATACATACTCATGCTCATTACCATGTAAAGGGCGCAATTAATTATTTATATTTACACTAAGTTTCAGTTATATGCAAGGAAAAATAATTATCTGGCATAGGAGCTTCTGCAACTCAGAATTTCTCCTGCAAGCTTTGTACAAATTATGCGGAAGCTATCTGAGTAATTGTGTGGCTAGTCAATGAACGATCCATTGAATGACGACCAGCGAAATACAGTTTGCTCACCGGCTTGCGCCTTCGGATGCGGGCCACGTGATTCTTGTGCTCCACGTTGAGGCCAATGATGCAGGTTAGTCGCTCGTCGCACTTTCCGGTCACGCCGTCCACAGTGAACCGTCCCTCGGAATCCGAGACTAAGTCGAAGTGCCCGCTGGACTGCAGATGGAACTTCCATCCGTCGAAGGTCTCGATGGTCGGGTCGCCATATCCCGTGCACACCTCTGCAATGATAGTGATTGATTGAATGAGTGAGTATTGATTGATTGATTGATTGACTGAGTGAGTGAGTGAGTGAGTGAGTGAGTGAGTGAGTGAGTGAGTGAGTGAGTGAGTGAGTGAGTGAGTGAGTGAGTGAGTGAGTGAGTGAGTGAGTGAGTGAGTCAGTGAGTGAGTCAGTGAGTGAGTGAGTCAGTGAGTCAGTGAGAGAGTGAGTGAGGTCTTCTGTTATTGAGTCCGTGTAGGTGAGTTAGTGAACTGGTAAATTATTTTATCGGAGAGCTGTATCCGTAGGCTTGGGTAGCTTTGCAAGGCAATCCGGAATCACGCGTGCTGTGACAAAACCACGCTGTAACACTAAACGTCATTTGTACAATTTCTTTTATAAGTTATACAGTAGTGAATGCACACAGTCAATCGTGTCGCTTGTGAAAGTCTGCTGTTGAAGCTTCATAAACACTTATAAACTGGTCAGTGATAAGATTCTATGAGTATCTATGCCTTGCCTTAATAATTCCTGGCTAGGTTATTCATCTTACTGAATTTCCTTTTTCACCATGATGTAGACGTGTTTTAGAGCGTAATGTTTGGTGCATATTATTTGTTTGCTATAAGGCCTGTGTTGTGCTGGAATTCCAAAATTTCTACACATTCCTTCTCTCTCGCTCTTTTCCGTGCGGAGTGCATAAAAAAGGCAAATATACACCGGCTACGCACTTTTTATTAAACATATTTTGTTTTCGTTCCGTTCTAGTCATCATGGCATATTTTCATTTAAGTGCACACACATACACGTAATAATATAGTAAGCTACCAGCAGACTTGGCACTGCGAAGGCTCTGGTTGTGACGTCACTAGGGAAGCCCACCGTCTCAATTGAAAGCACAGCTTACAAAAACGACATGGCGGAGCGTCTAAGTTGTCTCGCATGAAGCCGCATGGGCAAGCGAGTCTACCTACGCCATGTCACGGCGCGCAGTGCGCTGACATTCTGGTATCTAAGCCTGATGTCAGCCCCACACATGCCAGTTGGTTATTTTGACAGTTTGACGAATTTGTGGTTGTTGGACAACCTGTTTTCGAAAACTATCCCTGCTGTTAGGGAAACAGACATGTGCCCCATTTATATTACATTTTATATAGTTGAACTGGTGCGAGAAATTTGATCGTAATCCCTATGGTGACAGGTAGAAATATAGATGTGTTGGGCAACAGCAAACGCCCATAAGCGCTCAGCGATCAGAGATAAAATTCATGTTGACCTTTAGAAAAAAGATCTTGTTTGATCAGAAGACTAGCGTGAGCAACATACTGTCAGCGCAATCGTCGGGGTTCTTGCAAATGTCGCCGTCCAGTACAGTTCCGGGCGGGCAGAAGCATCCGGGGTTGCAGGACTGCCTACTGGCGCAGCCGACTTCGCCGTTCAAGAAATTCTGGCATGTCAGCTGGCACTCGGGTCCGCAGTCCAGCCACTGCATCTCTGGTGGACAGTCCGGTACTGTGCGTCGTGGAAAAAGTTGGTTACTGCGTGGAAGACACGAACACTCGTCGAACTAACGCTCCCTTAGTCACCTATAACCCCTTTAGTTTTTGCTTGCGGTGTAACTTAGCGTGCGAGATGGAAGCAGTTACAATGTAAACCAAACACTTAGATATCTTTAGCGGTTTCTAAATACAGCGGTGCCTTGTGTTACTCTATGTAGTGAAGCTGCCATTGCTATTGTAAAATGCTGTAAACGCCAATCTCATCTTGCCACGTACCTAATGTCATCTGGCACAGTACCTGAGCAGGTCGCTACACAATCAGTTTTTTTTTTTGTGTGTGTGTGTGTATTCTTAATTTTTGACAAGGCAGGGGTCTAGCAGTTCATTATGCCGGATTCTGTCTCCTAGCATTCGTAGTCACGAGCAAAACATCTTTACCGGCGCAAGACAAAGAAGGTTAACCATTTGTGCAGAGAATGGCAACATTTTGTTAAAACATTGCTCCAGAAAAGGGAACAACAAATAGCCTCGGAGATCGCTGTATCATTTGTTTCGCCACTTATGGTCTTCCAAGCAAAGACGCAACGTGAAACGCTGTACCCGTGAGTTTACAAGTGCTTCTTAAACTCGAAGGTCTCGACTCGGCCGATGTATGTATGAAAGCGCCGCTTCTGGAAACTGAAGTTGGAGGAGATTTAAGTTCGTCGGCAATTTGTTTTTAAAGAGTTGACCTAGAGCCGAGACAAATTTTCTCACTCGAATATTTTTTAAGTGGACGCAAAAAGTGTTTGGCGGCTTTTGGCTCAGCATTATCTGACCAGCGTTAGTCAAATTCTGGGATAGGTGTAGTTAGAAGACTGGCACTTTTCTGGGCTCCGTGAGTCCAATAAATACTTAATTCGGTGAGCGTTTGGTAACACGGGAGTTCAATATTTCAGCCACGTCGGCTCCCAGTTAAAAATAACAGCCGACAATGTGCGAAACTGTTTTTTCGATACTCCGACTCCCCCCGACAGTGTTGTCTGTCTTCGCGACAGCACTATACTTGTAGTTAGGAGGCATTGTACTTACGAAAAAGATTGCCGTCGCTACGAAACTGAGTTTGCGTGAAAAGGAACGCCAGCTTGGATTATAGAAATTTTCTAAGCTGTAACGAGTCTGCATCATGACAACGGTACTGCGTTTCAAAACAAGGCACGAATTTCTGTTGTGGGGAGATAAAATTCCCCGTGCCCTTCTGCCTCCCTTTGCAGTGATTGGTCGTGTATTATGAAACATGGCTGCACTGCTAAGGAATACGAAACACAAACAGGAAATGCGCAGAACGGGCTCTGCTACTGTTCATTTCATGTTTGTGCTTCGTCTTCCTTGGCGCTATAGTCATGTTTCCTAATGTCAGTTGCCGACTCGCCGAGCTTTCAGCGATGGTCGCGCGTTGCTGTGATTCAGGGAAATCAGGGCGAAATGGTGGTTGCTGACCGCATCCGTGTCGTAGCCTCCATCCCTGCAGCTTCTCGTCGCGGTTCTCGATGTCGCAGTGGGTGACCGCGTCGAGGTAGGCCTCGCAGGCACACTCGGACTCGCTGGTGGCGTTTCCGCGTTGCAGACACTCGCACGTGGCACTGAGGCAGTTGGACAGCTGCGTGTGCAGCCCGGGACACGCGGACAGGGGCTCCTCCCTACGCGAAGGAACGGGGCGCGCATGTAGCCGCCAGGCAGGGATCTCGCGTGCCATGGAATTTGCAACGAAAAGGACTACGTATAGAAGTGCAGCGTAATGACAAACTCACTGCATGCATTTAGTCGGAATAACGTAACATATTATTGCTGAAAGGTGTTATGAGTGTCCCCTACTCTGAGAGCAATGATTTTAATTTTTTTTTCATGGAGACTTGCTATTAAGTCTGATGTATAACATTACTTATACATGTGTCTTTTTGCTTTATTTTTACCAGATTTCGAACATCGCATCTTCAGGTGGAATACCTCAAAATGCAAACATTCCTTACGTGAAACATCTCAGAATTCGAGTAGCGCTAATAAAAATATTGATGAATTCATTTTCTAAATACTTGCTGGAATGAAGAGATCTCAATTGCTAAATTAAAGCCGACAAGTAATGAAGTCGTACTTGCTTCTCATGCTAGCAGAACAGCCGTACCGGCGATGCAAGCAATACAATTCATATTTAGTATTCATACGAAAGTCCATGCATAGGCCTATTAGTCTGTCCACGTAAGCAGCACCTGCCGGAAGAAGGCTACACGTACCTAAGCTTGTTGCAGATGGCTGCTGCTGCTATCAGCATCTCTTTCGGACATTCCAGGGGACGACACTCCTCTCCCGCACCAGGCGTTGGCCAGCTGTCGCCGAATTCCTCGACACTAGCCACTTGGCTTCCAGACGGAGTCACGAAGTCGTCGGACGGTTCGCCGTTGAAAAATCCACAGAGGCCAGCCAGGGTACCGTTTAACGAGGTGTTCACCTGAATGAATGAATGAATGAATGAATGAATGAATGAATGAATGAATGAATGAATGAATGAATGAATGAATGAATGAATGAAATATTCAGACATCAACGTGGTCACCAGTTCCCAACTATCACTGATGAAGGTTGCCTCGATTGGATGGATAAATAAGAAACTACACCTTATAAAGTTATAATTGAATACACGGCAGGCTTTTACTGCAATAGACAACATTTCGGCAATATGGGTTCGTCGCGCACCAATTTCTATATGGCGCTTTCACACAGAGATAGGAGCGTGGTAGTTAAATGGGGCGTGGCCGCCCTTTTTTTCACATTCTGCGACACTTCCTCAGAGACCGTTTACCACTCGCACCAAAACAAGTTAACGAGTGTGTCAAGTTCCCAGTGAACGGATGTACATAAAATTTGGGCTCAGAGAAAAGTCAGAGGATACTCCCCCCGTGTTGTCTCGGAGGTAGGATTTTTTTCAAGGCAGTGCGACAGCTCCTCGACAATGTCAGATAAAAGTGTTTGAGCATATCTCGTGCGAGAACACTCCTGGACACGTTGTATGAAGCAACGATTCCAACATGTCCTTAAAGCTGTCAATTTCAGCTCTGAGTACTTGCCTCAATTTGACCACCGCTGGTGGTGGCGTAGCAGCTATGGTGTTGCGCTGCTAATTCCGAAGGCGCGGGATCAAATTACGGCCGTGGCGGCCGCATTTCAGTGGAGGCGAAATGCAAAAACGCCCGTGCACTGTGCGTTGGGTGCACTTTAAAGAACCCCAGGTGGTCAAGATTAACGCACTCCTCATGATCATATTGTGGTTTGGGCACGTAAGACCCTAGAATTTAATAATTATTTAAACATAAAGATTTGCGTTACCAAGGCATAACTGGCCTTTTCATAACAGCCAGAAGTCAAGCTTGCTGTCAGAATCAGATAAGGTCTAACTGCAACGCTACAACGCAAAATCTACATTATCGTTGTCAGGTAGCGCTACAACAATTTCAGTCGCCTCAACATACGGGGTGGTGATTTAGAAGTCTTACAGAATTTTGAAAAACCACTTGTGGCACATAGCGTAATTTTATTGATTCAGCTAGAATATTCAGCAAGGTGTACATATTAGCACGGGAAACTGAAACAAATACTCATCTAATTAACAAAATACCCTAATTGTACCCCAATTGCACCCAAAATACCCCAATTACACCCCAAGATACCCCAATTGCACATTGTAATTTACGAATTGTAGCCGGTTAGCTTGCAAAACATATCTACTAGAAACCCCTTTTGAGCTTGGCATAGGTTTCGAGATATGCGCCATCATACTGGCAGACAAATGTACTGTTACACTTTCTTTATTAGCAAAACTTCTTTTTCCTTTATTGAAGCCCAAAAGTAACGGAAACACCTATCTGTTTCAACGCAAAATTGCGCTATGAACATATCGAAACTGGTTATGAAATAATTAAGAGTTAATTAGTGAACTTACGTTATTTAGTTGAATGCAAGCTTTGATTTGTAGAGCAAGTACTGTCCGCCTCTTTAATTATTCCAGCTGAAGGGTTGGAATTATGATACCTGCCACACGTGATTTTTAGACATTATGTAAAAGTTTAAAATAATTACCCGGCACATTCCCATTATAACGATCGCTATGCTCCCTAAAAGGCGAAAAAAAGTTATGTTCCTACAAAAAAAATTGTTTTTTTCGTAGAGTTCTGCTTAAAGAGGGTGAAAGCGTGCAATGAATGGTACAGGAGTTAGTTTTCAACGTTGGGTTACGGCTCTGCTCGTCATGCTGTTTACCTTCACGCCAACTCGGCCGCGAACGTCGAGCTTGAGTTCGATGCTGTAGACTCGAGAGCGGAAGTAGAGCTGTTCGCCGATGTTCATGATCTCGAACTCCGGAATGCGCTCCGCCAGCAGAGGCAGCTGCTTCGCCGTGTACTCGAAGTCGTCCACGCGGACCGACAAGTCGGTGCCCAGCACGATACGGTGACCCAGCTGCTGGATCGTCACTCGCTTGGGGCAGGTGGCCTCGTCCTCCAGCACGCAGTTTCTCTGCACTATAAACAGGGTGTGGAATGTGGTACAGAGCACTCGTCATGTCGTTGGAGAGCTTTCTGACGAACAGAACATGTAGTGAGAACGTTACTTGCTTTAAGCTGCAACACTATCACGTTCAAAGGACGCAAGTCTATATTTCAGTCTTTGCCTCAAGGTTAGGTTATAATCATACGCAAATTTGCATAGTCATACGCAAACTGTATGTTTTAGTTCAAGCAATAAATCGCCATTTTACCGTGTTCTGGCGTGTTTCAGCGTCTTGTACGCAAATAAAGATGCCTGCCTATCAGAAAGCAAATATCTTATTCCTTCGCGATTGCATAAAAGCTTTGTACCAAAGCAAGATGTGCTTGTGCGAAATGTTGGAAAAAGTACAATTCCTCGACACCTACCTCTTTTTCTTTTTTGTCGCCACACATAATAATTATAATATGATTATTATGTATAATAATTATGTATAATAATTAAATTATGGGGTTTTACGTGCCAAAACCACAATCTGATTATGAGGCACGCCGTAGTGGGGGACTCATGAAAGTTTGGACCACCTGGGGTTCTTTAATGTGCACCTAAATCTAAGTACACGGGTGTTTTCGCATTTCGCCCCCATCAAAATGCGGCCGCCGTGGCCGGGATTTGATCCCGCGACCTCGTGCTTAGCAGCCCAACACCATAGTGTATCATAATCTTGATAGATAATAGTGTATCAAGATTGAGTAGTATCTCTATAAAAGCGAGTTCTTAGTTGTCTGACTTTTGCTTCCTGTGGTGGGTGTCTGATTTTAAAAACTGATGTTTTAATCAGCAATCAGCCAATGCTTCCTTTGAACGCCGAGACAAGAGTGAGTGTTCGGAAGCAAATCTCTATTTCTCAGCTTATAAATAGTAATATTTCTTACGGAGTAAAGTGACCAATCTGAATGAAGCTATGCTCCATATTGATGTCTACCGGTAAAATAACCTCGTGTAAATTGTTGCGAGTTCTTCTTGTCCAATAACATTTAGAGGTTGCAAAATACAGCATAAGTTCGAACTAAATGCAAGTTTCTCAGGCACGCAGAAAGAAAACACAATGTGGAAGAGTTACCCGAGATGCTGATGTTTCCGGCAGCACCGTCACGGACGAGCACGTGGTTGCAGTAGCTGTAGTCAAACTCGCGACCGTCGAACGTCTTGAAGTGATGGCCGACCAGCTCGCACTCGGACTCGACTGAAAACATGTCCGAAGGGCATGGTGATTTCACGACAGCAATTACTGATGCGCTCTTACGAGTAATTAGCCTTCTTCTGTTACGAGTAATTACTGTTCTTGTCCTCGTTAAACCAGGACCTGTTTCTTTTCGAACAATAATAAATTCAGCACGAATGAAGTTTATGCCCGTGTTCCCCTTTAGTTGGCTACTTTCCTTCTCACAGGCTCAGATGGAATAATCTTCGTAAGTGCGTGTCAATTTCGTATGCATTCTTCAAGATGAGTAGCACGAACAAGCGTTTAATGGCTTTCGAACTACATTCTTCAGTTACGCGCACAAAGACAGTGTCATTGTCGCGGCTGCTCCATTGGCAGGTACAGATTCGCGAATCACGCAACTATCAGTGTGCTGCTCATATCTGCAATGCCACTCTCTAACCAGTGGTTTGAATTGGCAATGTGTAAAATAATTTTTGCTGTGCCTTAAGTGAGTCACATTCTTGCTGGCATAAAAACAGCGACGTCGGTATGTGATACCGCTTTGAAATAGCTAATGGTGGGAATATAATGACATAATGTGGTCATGGCATCATCACCACAAGCGAAGTTATTAGCATCACCAAGGTTGCCAAAATTGTGTGATATCGTTTGGAATTGTTTCCAATTAAAGCACACACAATAATGACAAACACATCAGCCAAATATGCAACAAAGAAATTATTTTGTACCGCTGATGTTCGACACTATTGAGTCGGCCGTACGTACGCTGCTGATATTTTGAGGACTCGTATGTGTGTCACGAATAATTCTATATGATGAGCTAAGCCATGGTAGGTGAGTTTCACTCCAGCTTCCTCGCTTATTGGCAGCATTAGGAAGCGCTTATGTACTTTTTTTTCAAGTTCTCAATTCACTAAGACTCATTTACGCAGTCGCAAGCACTGAATATAGTGGGTTCCATTACCTGGCCCCTAAGCTATCGTACACCATCGCCTTTCGGCAAGGAACTGCAATGAAACTGTATTGAATTAATACTTTCGGACGAAACTAAATATCTCACAACAAATAAAACTCATACTTTGTCATTACCATATTCATGTCATTTTATTTTTCTTCTGCACAACAGGACCGCCTGGCTCATCGTTGAGCTATATCTCTCCAACATTTAGCTTGGAAAATCATCCAGAATATAGCCTATTTACCATAATTTTATTTTGATTTATCATGATTTCCTGCCACCGGCAAATGTGAGCAGGGAAAAAGTGCATCAAAATCGTTTTTTTTTTTTAAATTCACAGTGCCTTTCTTGTTGTTAACGATGACTCGGATTGACTCAACATTATTTCTCTGGTCTCTCTCTCTCTTTGCTATTAGCTTATTGCCGCACCATACAAGGCCCAAGTATGCCCATTTCATTATTTCATATAGGCCTCTTCTTGCACGCATCTACCTACTAGTGTACCGTCGGCATCATGTCAGTACAAATGTAACCTATCAGTTCTATCACAGTTCTTCGCATATTATCATTAACAAAAACATTTCTTTTGTTTTTACACGAATGTTGCACACTGAAATAGCCAGCTCCATTGAAGTTACTGCTACCCAATTGAACAGATAGCCTCAGCTTTTCGACTGAAGATTGACGAACATAAAGTTATCGTGTCGAGCAGCCGTCTAACCTTAACCGCCCCAACATTTTCCAGTTTGGTTTTGCGATTTATCATATCTTCATTCGCACATTAGTTACAGGGGTTGATTCCCCTTTTCGTCTTGGGAAAAGGTTGTTTTGAGTAATTTTTTTGAGAACTGTAAGTACAAAAATTGCAGACAGCAAGATTGTCTTCACGAGTTGAAGAATATGCTTGTGGAAGTTGTAAAGTATTTGATGGCATTCAAATCTATTTAAAAATTGCAAGGAAGCGAGCTCATTATTTCACGCCACATGGTCACTTATAATAAGTTTGGAAGGGATACTTGTGATATATGAGCCCATTTTCGAATAGGGTAAAATTTTGTTGACCCCTTTAAATTTCTGAGAATCGACCTGTTCGTTTTCTTCTTTTTTTCTTTTTTTTTTGCTTCTCAGTAAAGAGTGCAAACCGTATTTTATTCGTGAGTTGAGTGAAATACGTTTATGCCGATATTTTCAGCAGTCGACGTTTATTCGGCTAAAGGTGAATGGTGCTCTTACCGATCGGGGGTGGAGCAATTGCAGGAGGCGGGACTCCGGACTCTGAAACATAGAGATCACCGTCTTCGTCTGTTTGAGCAAGTGAGACCGCTGTCGAGATAGGAACTGACAGACCAGGACCATCACGCGCTGGGTATCATTAGTCAGCGGGCATTTCATATTGTCCGGGGTGCGCTCTGGTTTGTTGCGCTTTGATATTCCACCTCGCAGGAAGCGGCTGATTGACAATGCCTATCGAAATATTTTCTCTTTCATTTTTCGAAAGAAATTTTTGCCAAGCTTCACAAGTCGTAAAACAAACATTTTACTTTTTGTACATAAGATGTATACTAGATTATGAGTCTGTGATTTGGGATCTTTATCAGCAGTGTCTCATCGATAGAGTAGAAAAAATGCAAAATCAAGCTGCCAGATTAAGGCACCACTAGCGCAAGCTGTCCACATTTTTTTCTCATAGATTTTATATGCTTTCATATCCGAAATAATGAGCGAGAATGTCTTCTAGTTTTGTTATTGTTCGTTGAAAGCAGTCCTTATGGAAATCTGTACTTGCGAACACTGCATGCAAATATGCAAAGCCACAAGATTACTGGCCTTAATTACGTTGTCAAAGCTAGCGGAAGTTTCTGGCCATATTTATAATAGAGTGAAGTAACGTGCACGTTATTTTAATGTTCCTTGAGTTAAAGCGTATTGCTTCTCATGTATTAGAACATCCAGCAACGCCTAAGCTGCGGCGATATTTCTTCTCTAATTGAAATTTTTATTGTAATTGAAAGTCCTTTCACTGAAGTATTGAAGTTCTCATTTCTTAATGTTCATTGCTCTATTACCACTAATTATTTTATAGCGGGCACGCAAGACTCATGCAGACTGATTTATGCGTAGCACCTCATTCCTGTAAATGTTTTTATGGTTATGTTTAGAATTCTTCTTTGGAATAATAAAACAGCAGCAGTGCTGAGGCGGCATCTATGAATTTATTGCACTCTACACCGGACAGATTTATTTGACATCGGACAGACAGATTAGCTTTGAGCACTACAGTGCGACGTAGTTACTTGGTCACTTTCAAGACGCTTGACACTTTGATTAATCTAAATTAGAGAAGGAGTCTTGGTACTTCTTTAATCTGAGTTCATGCATTTGGTGTTGCGATTTCCTGCTAGTGATTCGATAAGCAGCTTTTGCCAAAAGAATTAAAAAACGAGAAACAAAAACAAATTGCACTGTTTCATTTTGTTTAGGGCCGAGCATTGTGACCGTCGCGTGGTAGTCGAGTAATAAGGCGCCACATGACGGTAGCGTGAGCAGTGGCCTTACCGCATGCATACTGCTCGCAGCCGAGCTCATCCTTCACAAGAACCAAGGTTTCACCCTTGGCGCAGAACTTCTTCACGAGCGGAGGACACGGAACCACAGTCGTGGTACCTGCAGGGAGCGAGTGTGCAGCGTCAGGTTCACCTCTGTGCTAACTGCAAAGGCTCCTAGCTTGCAGTCAATTACCGGTCTGCCATGCCGTACGAGGCACCTTTCTGTTGCCTTTCGCTGCCGCTCTGTTGATGATGATGATTTATTGCCATCCCCTTTGAAACTTGGCGGTGACAAATAGTCTTATAGCCTGCTTGATTTAATCAGCTATGCTGTACAGCTTTTTCATTCTTGCATTTTTGTATACATCTCCATATTCTTTTTTTTTTTCTTCAACACTTTTCTATCTGCCTTGTATTGCTACCTATGCCTTGTATTGCTGCCTATGCCTGCAACGGATGTGGTCGTATCATGTCTTTCCTGCTCTTTATTGCGATAGCAATTATATGGACACTCCAAAGCAGATTTCTGCCGTCGGCGTCGGCGTCGCCGTCGCCGTCGCCGTGAGGTTCCGTATGACGTCAATGGAGATGAAATCGTCGCCGCGCGCCGCCGAACGCTGTATGTGCGAGTGAAAGGGCGCGAGGGACGCGCGCTTTCACGGGGAGTGAACGCACGGCGGAGAACAAACGCGCGTTCTGTGCCGTGCTCCCTTAAGGGCTGCAGAAATAGGCGTCTCTTTCCTCCTTTACAATCACCATATATGTAGAGCAAACGCGCCTTCTTCTGACGCACGAAAGGCCGGGAGGGGGGGGGGAAGGGGGGGGAAGGGAGGCGACGTTTAGCTGCGGCCCCAAGTGCCTATTTATATCAGAGGCTCCGGCAACACTCACCAACGCCGCACGCATTTTGTGCGAACGCGGGCAAAACGCCGACGGCGTCGACAACAGTTCTGCGTGCTGCCGGTGCTACTGCATGTCCAAGTTTATACAGCTGATAAAGCTACTATCTCTCTACAAATTTGCTATCGCAATTGATGCTTCGCCTTTCAGGTGGAACTGCGACAACTTTTTTCCCACCAAACATATCTCGCTTATCTAAATCACTAAACTTATCTTGCTTATCTCGACTGCTGACCAATTGGTGCTTCCGTCCACTTCAAACCCAAGTGCTTCTGGAAGGTGTATGTTACCTGCTGGTCCGACTGGGTGAATTCCTTCGCATTCCATTAGGATGTGCTGAGTGGTCTCCGGACTTTTGCTGCAGCCTACATATGCCTCATCTTGTTTCGAATATTTGCTGCGATATGTTTTTGTCCTTAGACAATCAGCTCGAGCCTCAAATAGCAAGGCACTGCCATTTCTGTTATCGTACAGGTTTTCCCTTCTAATTTCTTTCTTCCCATTCTTGAAAACCTCCATGGTTTTTTTTTGTCTCCATTCTTTGCATCCAATTTGCTGTCTGTTTTTCTCAATTTCATTCTGGCGGCTCCTGGTTGTCTGTTTACACTTTCAATTACCTTGTACTTTGTTGCCAACTTTCTTGACCTCTTCCTCCATTGTGTGTTGACCCTTTTTAGGTACAGATACTTGTGCACTGCAGCCGTCTATTTATTTTGAACCATGTTTCCGAATCTTACTTCAAAACTAATTTTGCTCTGCGCTTTTCTGACTTCAAAAGAGGAGCAAACAAAGTCACCCTGCCTCATTTGTGGTTTTGCCGTGAGCTCCCAAAGCAAACCAGCCTACCGACTTTTGCTTAACTTCCAACACCTACGAGATATCCGATTTGACGCACGAAATGCCATTTGCGAACGTTAGCGCTGGCATCATTATACTCCTTTCCAGATTCCACACACCCCGTCATATTTATTGGGGCCCCAAAGTGCTCTATGTTTCATTATTGCTGCATTCCACTTCTTTATTTTCAGGTTACCTTGGTGACTGCTTGAGTAAGTCATTCCTTCGTTTATGTATACGCCGAGGTAATTATATTGTTTGACTATGGGTACGATTTGCTGTTGAACTGGCACCACATAATTACTCGTCCCTTCATTAAATATTATAATTACTGATTGCTCTGTGCTAAACTTCAGGCCTCGATTTGTTGCTGCGTTGCCACAGATATTGTCAAGTATCTGTAAATAACTACCATTGTTTGCTAGTAGCACTACGTTGTCGGCACACATCTGTTCGGGGACGTTCTGTTGCACCATTTGTCCATTACGCATGTAGTATAAATCAAACCCTGATCCACTGTTTTCCCGTCGTTTTTCTACGCTATTAGCATAAGGCGTGAGATATATAGATATATTGTGCGCGTCGCCGCGCGGAAGAAAACGTAGAGAGGTCGTGTTTATCTCAGAGAGCACGGGTGTTCTTCTTAGCTACACATTGGGCTAGGGGCAGTCGATAGCAGCTCCGCTATCAGACGCCGTACTATCAGGCACCCTACTTGCACGTTCGCCCAGTGAATCGGCGTTGGCCGTGGCCACACCACGATCTTGCGGGAGGTCACGGAGAGGATTAGTTAGGCTCCTACGTGAATGTCTTTGAGATCAATCACGCCACAACTTAACTTCGTTAACTGGCGTTCGGCGTCAAGCCTCAGGGTTCTTGCTGGATGGGCGAGAAAGGAAAGGGAAAGGGTTTATGCTTTCTGCCGCGCTACGAAGATGAATTTCCAAAGGTAACAATTTAGAAACGTTTATAACAGCGATGTGCCAAGTGCTATGTGGACTGCGCCGACATGCGCACACATTAAAAGAAAAACTATAAGCTCCTTGATTTCTTTGTTACTACCAAATGTAGAATGAGTCTTTTTTACTATATATGTATTGAAAAATAGAATGCCTCCCAAGTAGGCCTTAATAAAAAATACAATTTATGAAAGCGCATATGACGCATATGTGATAATGAGTTGCACCTTGCACCTCTTGGTAACTTTTTGAACATGGAACTCAGTCACAATGTTTCATTCACACGACTAAATTTTTATCAGCTACTACAGTGTAAAATCTCTCTTTATGCACCTCCCAAGCCTACGCATTTAGAGTTGAGACGCTGTGCCGCTGTAACGAAACTGATTTGCTTCCTGAACAAAGTTCGGATGTGACCTTATCCCATGCGGTCATCTCTAGATCTACCAGGATGTCTGAGAACAACGCTTCGGTTCATCGGCCATGATATGCCCTCGTATAACTTATTTGGTATCCTTGTCATTCACTGTTGATGTCAGTTAGAAGGTCGATATTTGTAACAAGGCTAGCACTGCATGAAAAACTCATGGCAACTTCAAATATTCGTATACTGATGTTTACCTGCATGCTCATCAGCCTCTATTCCTTTTGTAGATTAGATTTGAATACGTATACATTTTACGTTACATTAGGGGTACTACAGAGTAAAGAATTATTGAATCTGGCGTGCAGCACGAAACAAGCGCTTACAACTTCAAAAATACATGCTTCGTAGTCACTCAGCTATACTCGCAGAAACAGTTGACATTTCTGTTCAAGTGAGGCAAGAGTCTTTGTGAAACTGTACGTCTTTGCACCACCCGCATACTTCTCGCTTCCGTAATGATCTTAAAAGAAGTAGGTCAGCACGTGGTACCTTTTCGCAAACTCTTTTATGCGGGCGCATAAGAATAGCTGTGCTTGGTACGTGCTTATTTAATTCTGCCTGGCATTTTCAATGCTTCTCTTCAGGTTACTTGCTCGTCACGGCACCATGCATGGTCGGCATTTCTCTTGATTCTCGTTCGTACTTAAACCCCACTCGAAGTTTTTCCGTACCGGCCCTTAGAGACGAAACAAAAACGAGGGAAAGAGTTCTGGGGTTGTGAGTTGTGTAGCAGCATACGTTCGCAGTCCGTCTCGTCGTCGGGGCAGTTGACGACTCCGTCGCACCAGAGCTCATCCGCAATGCACTCTCCAGAGGTCGGACAGAGTCGATGGCCGTCAGGACAAGTTCCACATTCGCAGGAGCAGTCGGCATTCACCGTCTGAGGTCGTCCCTGCGCATACACGTCGAACATTTTAGCTGTGAAGAAGCAGAAAGCTAACGCCGCTACAAAAAGAATTGTTTCTTTGTCGTGCATATAAAGTTGTCTAATCAACCGCTGGGTTTATTTATTTATTTATTTATTTATTTATTTATTTATTTATTTATTTATTTATTTATTTATTTATTTATTTATTTATTTATTTATTTATTTATTTATTTATTTATTTATTTCAAGCGTATTAATTAAGAGCCTTTGGCGATAGGCCTTAGGTAGGAGTGGTTACAAGCCATGTGCATAAAATACCATAACAGCAATACACCGAATCAGGCTCAATGGTTGACACACACAAAAAAATGCACTAAGGAATACAACAAAGCATGAAAGGAATGTCGTTTGCAAGAAAAACAGCATTTATTGCTATCAGTAAATTGCTCTTGGCGCTCAGCTTGCGAAAAATGAAACAAAAGAAAAGCAGAAAACCAGAATAAATATGTGTATACGACACGTGGCAACGGCTTTAGTGCGATATTATCTCGTTAAATTCCAACTGTGAAATGGGTGTGTGTGAAGGGACGATACATATAAGCAGAAGCAGGCATTTGAAACAAGGCACTTGAAACATAGCATAAGCTATGCACAGTTTAAATCAATCACTGCTGGAAGCTTCTGCATGTGAAAGCGCGCAATCGTCACATCGCATGTTTTGCAGCGCCGTCTGCCCACTGTTTTCGTGACATGTTTCTATGGGGCTTTACTCTCTGCATTAGTGAGTTGTCGCAGGACGCGTACTATTGCTTCGAAATATAATATTTAGTGATAACGCCGCGACTATGCATGTTTCGTATTTGAGTGTTCACTGTACAGTTCATAATGCTGATGTGGCGAGTTAGACAAATTTAGATGGAAACGATGAAATTAGGAAACATTCAGACGCAAGAGACGAGGTCGTCTGTTGAAGCACAGACTAATTGAAGATCGCGGCGGGCGCGTTCACCCAGTAGTGGCCTTAGATATCTGCTAATGATGGTGTAAAAAACAAAAACTTTCTCATATACACCTGCGACAATTAGGTGAATCTATGAAGTACTGGAATATATGTTGCAGAAGCTTCACAGAGGGTCACCTTCTTGTCTGACAGATATATTTTGCCGTATGAATTCCGGATATACCTGAATTTCTCTCTTATGAAACTATCGAGACGGACGATTCGGTAACACAAGGCTTGTTTGCAAGGTCTTGTGTAGCACACGCAGGCAAATATTGTTGCGTAACGCCCATATACACGTGTCAGCAGAGTAACGATTCCAAATCAACTGCTCGTGTTGTTACGCCACCATTTCCCAAGAAGTGGGGACATTGTAAGCAGCAGCTACAAGATTGTCTGATGATTAAGAATAGGGCGATTTGCTATAAATACAAGCGCAGTCGCACGTTTAAAGTGATTCAATAGCTTTGAGCAAGCAACCTTATCAGATCATAGCGCAGTGTCGAAAGACGAACCGACAAAAACGAATTTACGAGTCACCGTACACACCCGAGTCCCTGATTGCCGTATTGTTGCACTGTTGTTCGCCGTACTCTTGCTGTAACCAAACACTCATCTTCGAAATGGCCATGTAGGAGTACCTCTTAAGACCAATTTCGTCTTGTCGCGATGCACTCAAGTTGTCCCGCTTATTGGGACGGTAAGTTAAACTAAGCTGAACGCTCACGTGTGGACCCTGCCGCAATCCATTTAGACCATCAAGCAAAGTTACAAAATGTGATGTTTTTAAAGAAAACAGCGAGACGAAGTAAATGGCTGGCAAACCTCGGTTCCGTATGTGTTTTCTACAGTAGAAATATACACACGGCACTTGAGTAACAGCTAAGCCCACTGATAAGCAGTGGGCAAACAAGGAAAGCGCCAGTCTGAACCCACATTTCGATACGGGGTCTTATTATCCAGGAAAAATGCCAGTTCTCTTACCGAAACGTTGGCTTCTGGATGAGGCTACATATGTGCCTACACTGTTGGTCAATTTAAGACACGACCTTCCTTTGCTCCGCTGCATCCGCTCACTGAGTGAATCACGTGTTTTGAACGCGTTTCTTGTTTAACGTGTTTTGCTGACAGTATATCTGACGACATTCGTTAGAGACCTTCGTTAGAGTTGCAACTAAATATCAATAATGCTCACCTTGGGGCAAGGCGGGCAAGTCTTAGGAAGACAGCTGGACCGTCCGCCGAGATGGCACTGACACTCGTGACAAGTCCTCGTTTCCAGCATGCCACCCACCTGCAGGTTTTAATGCGTTGTATATTCCAACCGTGACACAGCTAGGGAGATGGCAAATGTACCACTATAATGACCTAAGTGAAGACTATTTCTTTGAAAGTGCGGATATTCCTAGATTTCCTTTCAGCGAAAGATTTTCAAATATCACAACCATCACTTCTAGTAAGAAGACGTGAACTCTACTCTCTGATCGCTAGTGGCCAAGCAGCGTGCTCCTGGGAAAATATATAGACCTAGTTAAAACCAAAAATTACTGTTTGTTATTTGTTCCGCGCGCTTTATCTAGGATTGTAGAAGTTGGTTAAATGGGTGCAATGATGACCAGATTTTACTGGCGGGATGGACTTGTTCCTTAACCGTAGCGGACGCTGGTCTTTGATAATGGTCGCCTGACTATTATGCATTAATTAATGCATTCATGACAACATTGGTTTGAACCGTATTTATTATAAACGTAATAGCATACGCTTAATTGGTGACAGAACTACAACCTTATCATCTACATACGACTGACTCCAGTTTCATTCACCGCAAAGAAATTTGATGGTATCAACGTAACTTCCGTGCGGATATTTTCCACCAGTGACTTATTTCTTACATCCTTGGTATCAAGGTCATCGCGCTTTAACCATTATCTGCGTCTTTTTGGAGTGCTGATGCCTCGTTATCTTTGGGCGTTTTCATAACGCTTTAATGTGTCTTGTTAATTGCACTTTCTCAGCGCTGATTTTCCGAGTACAGTTACTGGCTCTACGCAAGTGTGCTTTCTCATGCGTTGTCATTTTAGCACCTAAACAAACAGTCAATTGATTCAAACAAGCAACCGGCATGAAAACACCGACATACAGGGAATGTCGAGTAGTTCGCGATCACTTTAGTTTGGCGTATGAAAGCAAAGAAACACTGAATGAACCGATGAATGGTTGCAATTTGCTCACCGGGAACCTCTTGCCGTCGCGTACACAGGGGCAGTCCGCCACGTGCACGCACTGGTCTGCGTCACACGCAAATCCGTGGGGGCATCCTTGCGGGCAGAAAGTGGCGTTATCGGTTATCTCCACCTCCGGACACGGAACGGGCGGTGGGACGGTCGGCAGTTCCGTCGTCGTCGGAGGCGCTGCGTATCGCCACGTGTCGACAACATTTGTTAGCGGGTGTTACCTAATCCCTTCAGAAGCAATTATGATCGCCTGTCGATACATGTGTGAAATGTGCATTATCTTATGTCAGGGTGCCTGAGACTCCACTGAAAGCAAGTCAAGGTGCTCGAATGACTCTTCGTGCATTTTATGATGAGTCATTATATTTACAGAGTGACTAAATATTTCATTATTGTAAAGTCAGTCATGCTAAGTTTCTTCATAAGAAGGATTGAATCACCCGCTCGAATTACATGTACAAGATATTTATTGGCCACAAGCATTTAACGAAAGAAAGAATAATATTTTGCGGTTGCTACCGACATCCCTCCCGTCAAACGTCACGTAAAACATGGCATTGACTTCACCAAAGCCGTAGCAGTAACGTAGTAACCACTGCGTTACTGCTACGTCATTATTACATTTTTGTTGTAGTAAACTTTGTCTAAGGCTAGTCATTGTGCAAGCGTTGCTAACCAAGCAGCTTAGTTTTTATATGCGCACTAGGGTACGCAATTGGGGATACCCTAATATCGGTGCAACTAAGCTTTCCGTGCGTGAGATATTTGTCATCGACTTTCCATCTTCTTAGTTGTTTGTCATTGGCCGGTCGCTTTCCATAATGATGTGCTCGCTGTCACGAATGACTGGAGTTTGTGCCTATAGAACAGCTCTACCCTACAAGCCACACTGTTATCTCAGCCCCAGTCCGTATTCACAAGACAGCTATTACTCCACAGTGGTTTTTAAAAGCTACAAAGATCTTATTAGCGAAAGTCAGCCGACCACGCGAAGTTCTTATGTACGCAAGGCTTAGCAAATTACGGCCCGCGCATTCAACACCCAGTTGGTAGAATAGAGCAGTTCATAAGAGGAGACATCGGACAGTCGTCATAGCGGACATATTAGCGGTGGTCGGTGGTCAATGTCAAACAGTTCTGAAGAAAGAAATGCTTTATGAAGTCGACCCTTCGCACCTGTGCCAGTGCTCGCAAATACGTCAGTGTTGAACACTTCCTAAAAACAGGCGTCAGCTAATCATGACACCAATAACGAAGACCGGCTAGTGAAGTAATAGGCGTTTTTAATAACTAAAAGGAACCTTTACTGCAGGAGCGCCTATCGAAATACAGGGGAACAGAGAAATCATTTTCATTGGCACCCACAGCACATAATTTGATAGGGTTAGTTGGTTTTTGAACTCTGCCGACCTTGAAAAGTATATTTTTAGCATAAGCTAATATTGTTTTCAAAAACATTCTTTGAAGTCACAATATTTTAAGAATTTCAAGTGTCAAGTTTTCAACCTAAAAACGTTATCGCAATTCGTAAACGGCACCTATTGAGACATCTGAAGTGGACGAAATGAAGTATTATACATCACACTGTACTATATCACTGATTTCTGAGTAAGTCTTTTGAAAAACCCTCGTAAACATCGCAATAATATCATTTAACTTGCAAATGTAATGTATCACAATTTTCCGCTTCAGAGTCTCAAACAGATGCATTTTTACAAAACTACGATGTTTGGTTTTCCAACAAAGTCACGAATTATGAAATTTGTCGTGTTGCAAATTTTTACGAATGTTGCCGATTTCCGACAATTCTTTGTAAAATATTGGAAGCCCTAAATCAAAATTCGGAGCCTACAGTCGGTAGAGTTTAGCTTTAACAAATGTTGTTCAACTTGGGTGAGTGATTACCTAATGAGAACGTTTCTGTGTTTCACGCGTACTCGAACAAGTCGGTCCCGAAGATAAGTTTCCTCAGAACATGCGGATACGACTGCCTGCGTAGCCGCGTTTTGAGAGTGGTTTGCGCACTCACCGCAAGTCCAGCACTTGACGCGCACTTTGTAGTTGAGGCAAGTCCGGCCGTCGGCCTGGTCGCTGTCGACGCAGCGCAGTCCGCGCTCCACGTCGCAGCTGACCACTTGCCCCGTCTTGCTGTAGTCGGCGTCAGTGGCGTACTCGCGGCACTCGATACCCACCGGGTACAGGCAGAATCCGGACTCGGCCACCACCCTGGCCACGTCCTCCACGTCACCGCCGGTCTCCGGCGTCGGCTCGCTCGTGCTCACCCACGGGCCGTACGCCACGCATGGCTCCTCGGTCGCTGCAAGCAGGAAAGCCAATCGGGGCCATCTTTCGCGTCAATTCTCATTCGTAAGTGCGTTCTGCGATCGGACACCTGCCGTCGAGATCATCTCGTGTAAGACAGTGTAGAAGCTCCCTTACGGAAGAAAATGTTTTTGTATAGGCCCTGCTCTTACCGCAGAAGCGGTTTTCTCGAGGTCTCCCGCAGTCATTCCATATCATGGAAAATACGTCACCGCCCAACGTGGCTCAACCTATGACAATACGCCCCCACATAAAATGAACCAGTCTATCCGTATAACCCTCTGCACTGCCTCTATACAGACGCATCTCTCAGCGGCTATGTTCTCTACGGAATTAGTCAAGAAAACAGCAAACTGCGTATAAATCTAACAGTACCTACGTTTGGGCGATTGAGTGATTCTTTCAAGTTATTTTATCACCCGCGTACTGGCAGCTTTCGTATGCGACATGACCTTCCTGTCCAATGCTTTCATAGACCATACTCAGTTGCACTCAAGTAGTGTGATCATAGAGGGTTTTTGGACATATGCGTGCCTGTCACGTCAAACTTTTTTGAAAGGCAAATTTACTCGATCCATATACTTCGATAAGAACTCTGACTTGCGATCCGCTTCTTGGTAGAACTGAAATTTCACAGCACGGCTTTAAATCATTTGCTACATTCACATAAAATGTATACCCTGCCATTCTTAGCGAAGCAAGCACTTCTTGACCATTCTCTTCCGAGGATAAGCTGTGCCTGTTCGACATACTGTAACACGTTCATTAATTAACCAAGAACGCATGCTGTAGCTATCACTGAAGATGACAGGCACTTAAACAACTCCAGTAAAATGAGGTAAAATGAAAAATGTCTTCCTCGAATCTTCTGAGTAACTTTTATCACATTCAGCACAACCTCAACGAGTGTGTAAAGGTACAGTCATTTGTACTTTTACATATAAGATTGTAGATTTTTGCGGAATAGAAAAAATCAAACTGAGGCCACTTCTCAGCGTTCTCCTAATACGCACACAGCAGGCCTTATAAACTTTCGGAAGCAACAGAAAGTGTATTCGCTCTAGATGAAATCGCAGAACACAACAGGTATGAAGCCGATACTCTCTTGGAATAAATTTCCGGAAAGGTTCATCACAATGTCTATAATATTTTTACATATTAATAAGTAAACAAAGTAGATGTCTTCGTCGTTCTAAACGAATAGCCTTTACACAAATTGTTTGAAAGTTATTCATGCATCCCCTGGGCCTTACTGTGAGTTGTATAAAAGATCTGCACAAAATAAATAGGTGACTATGTAAGCTTGAAGTCATTCGTGGCTTCGACATCCACTTGTTTAATGAGCCTTCGCAGTTCGAACTAATAAAATTAACATCTCTTTCCCGAAATATTTTCTTACATCAAAAGTTTTTCCAGACACGTGAAGAAAAACGTGTACCGTGTGATTTAAATATAATAAAATGTGACTAATTGCAGCAATGGTTAAATTTACCCTTTCTGAACATTCTCGTTTATGCAATATAAAGTGCGTAGAACGTCAGTATTCATTTTAACATCAAATCGAAACAACACTGATAATTCATAATGACGTTGCATGAAATTCATTAACAGTCTAGTTAAACAAATGCAAGCGCACTCAATTTGTAACAGTTTGTCGTAAAATATTGTGTCCTCAAAACCGAGCGTACACCAAAGAGCGATATGCCCTCTCCTCCTTATTTGCTGTTATCTTCGCAGCTATGTCGAACCAATCACGTAGTGCTTCGCTGAAGTGAAAGCCATCACTGTATTTTTTGAATCGCTACTGAGTAACGTAGTATGCGAAGTTTGTCATGCAGGGCTATGGAGGTTGCCTTTTAATGAAAAGAGCCAAAACCGCGCGATCACAACGAGCGGAGCTAAGGCACTTTGCATTAATGCGGCACCGATGCTGTGAGTCATTGTGACTCGCAGCATCATTGTGCATTAGCTGTTATTCTGAATGATGGCCGAGCTGCCCAACGACTGTTCGAGTATGTGAAAGTTTAATAAGCACTCTCGATTAACTTCTTCTATGCGAAATCCGGCTTAACGCAAGAGCTACTGGGCCCATGGGCGCAAGCTCTGCAACTAAGGCTCTGTGTGTGTGTCTATGTGCAATGTGTTGCGCTGTCCTGTGCATTGACCCTCTTCATTCTCGCTTTAACTTTTGCAAGCCGAAGTGTGTTGTGAATTTTATAGCATGCTATGATGGTGGTGACGATGGTGCTTACCTAATGCGCGTATCCACTACGGGGGATAGACTGTTGCTAACTTGATCCTGGATAATGTATGCCTATTCTAATTTTCTTTCTTTCTCGAGCTTCATCAGTGATCCGAGCTGACTCGGGATTAGCCAGTCGTGAGCGACGGATTATAAAGAAAGAAGAAAATTGAGCGAAATAAATTGTGGCATTATGCCGGCTTTCTTTTCTTTCTCTTCAAAGTTTTGAAGTTCTAAATGCAGCTAAGTTGTACAACTGCAAGGTAAAAACATTTAAGACCTCACAAGTTTGTTAAATAGTTCCTACGGATTGGTATTAAGCAAAAAAAAAACGCATGTTTAGGGCACCTGGTAATTCTATAGCATAATTATATAACCAACAAGTAGGGAAAAAATGCCGAGGGCATCTTAGCACTTCTTATCAGTCGTGAATGCGAACGCATTAATGTCCGCTGAGGGGTCCTTCGAGTTATGAACTCCTCGCGGACAAGCGAGCGCGTTGAGACGCTTGGCCAATGCCTGCTACACAGCACAAGGCTGGTGCACTTCGATCCGTGACGTCATGATACCTTGCCCGACTGCCATATAATCTAATGGGGACGCCTACCGCTTTCGTCTCGCCTGGCTTGGCATTGGAAATGTCGGTCCAAGTGGCATGATGTCGTCAAGCAGAGCGCACAGGCCTGCCATCTAGGAGGCGCTGGTTTAGCCCAGTGGTTAAGACACTCGGCTTGTGAGCGTGAGATCGTAGATTCGAAATTCACTACCGCCATTGTTTTTTCTTTAGAATTTATTCTGTTGTTCTATACATTAATTTCTTTATAGCGATTGCCGAGGCGAAGTTAAAACTCAAACGAGAGCTTGCGCGGCCAAGGAACGTGCGGATATGACACAGGTTTCCGAGAGTGAGAGTTACGCCCCGCTCCCCTCACACAACACCCGGCACGCCAGCGCGGCAGCAGGTACTACTACTACTGGTGTTTATTATGAATAAGGAAGAGACGCTTAATTCTGATGGGCTGCAGAATTAAGCGTCTCTTCTGAAAGGTAGCACCTGCTGCTACTACTACAACTGGTGTTTATTTGAATAAGGAAGAGACGCTTAATTCTGATGGGCTGCAGAATTAGGCGTCTCTTCTGAAAGGTAGCACCTGCTGCTACTACTACTACTGGTGTTTATTATGAATAAGGAAGAGACGCTTAATTCTGATGGGCTGCAGAATTAGGCGTCTCTTCTTAAAGGTAGCACCTGCTGCTACTACTACTACTACTGGTGTTTATTATGAATAAGGAAGAGACGCTTAATTCTGATGGGCTGCAGAATTAAGCGTCTCTTCTGAAAGGTAACACCTGTTGCTACTACTACTACTGGTGTTTATTATGAATAAGGAAGAGACGCTTAATTCTGATGGGCTGCAGAATTAAGCGTCTCTTCCTTACTCATAATAAACACCAGTAGTAGTAATAGCAGCAGGTGTTACCTTTCACTCGCTGTGCTCCGTCGGGGTGCGCACGGGATGTGGCGTGGCAGCCAATGGGAATTTAGGCGCCGTGTCGTTGTTATAGAAACGCCGGCTTTTTCGCTCAATGAGCCATTTGATGCTTTCGCATCAGTAAGTAAATCATGAAGTAAATGAATGTGGTGGGCATGTGTTGTTAATGCATTCTAGAACATTAATAATAAGAAAATATATTTTTCTGGAAATCAGCTGAAATCTACGTTTAGGAGCGACTGAGTCAGTAAAAAGTAAAAAGGAGGAAGGTGTGGAGTTTCAAAAAAACGATATTTGACCCAGAGTTCCCGCGAGTTTAGCGTTTCCCTTTTATCTCTTGATTTTGCTGTACCAGCGTTAACCAGCAAGTGAAGCGCTTTTTCTCTTAAATGGAGCAGCTTCGTAGCTTCATTATTCGAACCACCCGTAGCCCGGAAGAGTGAATGTATTTTTATTTTTTGGTGACAGTGCGGGTCTGCAGGCTAAATGAGATATCTGTTTACCCTCAGCCGCTACATTCTCCAGGTTGTTGCTTGCTTTTCTTGCTTGCTTTATTTATTTATTATTTTAATTTTTTTTGCTGTGTCTGAGATAGGCTAACGCTCAACCCTACTGGTTGACGAGCTACTGTGACGGGTCGCTCTTTTTTACGTGTAGTATTTTTTTCTTTGTCCCATACGCGTAGGTTAGATGTAGGCTTCCCTGGTAAAAAACAAATATTTGCTCCCCGGCAATTAAAAGGAGCTGCTTTTTGTTTTCAAACTGCAGCGTAATTGTGCCCTGGGAAGCATTCTGCTTTTCACAAATTTTGATTATAAATCAAGATCTGACCTACAAAATTGAAATAGTGCGTTATTATCACTGCACAAAACTTTTTGCCGACGAACATTTCTTTTTTATTATTGAAATTATTGATTTTAATTATTATTGCCTTTTATAATTATGTACTCACCTCGCTTATCAATTTTAATTACTAGGGTTTTATTCCTGAAACTCCTGATGTGACTGTCAAGAAGCTAATGTGTCTGTAAGGGGGGGGGGGAGGGGGGGTCAATGAAATGATATTAAGTAGCTTCTTTAAATTTCCTCTTGAATGTAAGTACACGAGCACTCTTGTATTCTTCACTACATTCTTTTTTTTTTCATTCTGTTGCCTCCATAAAAATTACAGCATGTTGGAAATTATGAAGAAAAACTTATGTTGCTCTTAGCAATAACACTAACAACCAACTCACGTGGTAGGGTCAGTATCCTCAGCTCTTCACCTTCTTCTGTGTGAAAAAAAGAAGAAAAAAACATCGGTGAGTTAGGAACACTGAATTGAAAAAGATCATGCCTTCTTTGATTAGCAAACATCTATACGAAAATACGCAGGACTATTCCGATCGCCTGCACCGTTTTTGTACATTCTACAGTTAATTAGCAGCTATGGTTTTCACATAGACAACTATCCTCGAAATCTTTCTGGCTTTAACTGAGGCATAGCAAACATGGCTATTACACTAATGTTTATTGTTTGACACTGTTTGACACGTGGCGTCACTGTGTAGTATGTCGCCCGCCAATGAGCATCGCCCTATAGTTCCATGCTCAGTTTAACTAAACGTTACGTTTTTCGTGTTATGGTACCGAATGTCTACACTTTTGCATATACAAGAAAGAAGACCATAAAACTGAGATGAAGTCAAAGCTATATAGCTGGTTCTTCATGTGACTGCACACTAGACAAAAGTATGCACATAATTTTGGGCTTAAACTGCTTTTTTGGAATCTTTATTACCACGATGTGAAGTTATTCCTTGCTCGTCGATAACTAACTCAGAATCACGACTTATTGCAGGCATTCTCCGTTTTCTCGTTTTTAAGAAGTGTAGACACATACGTTGACTAATCAAATTACCACTCGTTTTGAGGCACACGAGAAGAAATTGTGAATCTGAACCACTCCGAACGGAGTCCAATATATTGCATTAACAGTTTCTATTGACGATTTCACTGAGCCAGCAGTTATACGAGTAAGACCGCGTTTCGCCCCGGCTCACCACATCCGGCGTTGTGAGGCCAGTCGCACACGAGTAGCTTCGGATTGAAGTGGAGCTTTCCTGGGCACCACTTGTGGTGCGGCTGGTCGTTCGAGCAGTGGTAGAAGCGGCGGCAGTCCTGTGCGTCCGGGAACAGGCCGTTTGGTTCCGGGCAGTGGAACTCCAACTCCACTACAATACCAACCGTTGTGGTTGGTATTGGAGTAGTCACTGCGAAAAGTGCCGAAGATGACTTTAAGGAACAGAGAACAGTCACGCGGCTACTGGCAAATCACTTCTGCGGAAATCCTTAAGGTAAAAGAAGCTTCATGATGACGATAATGAAGCTTATCCTGAGTTGAAAGAGCCTATTCTGAATTGATGGGGGTTTGGCCTGAAGAGATCACCAGCTACGACGAGTGGAATCGACCGGTGGGCGGAGTAGAAGACAGTCGTGTGGGGTATGACGCTCCTTTGGCTTTCGCGAGGGGGTTGGGGCTATTGTACCGGTTGTAGATACCCAGTATTCGTAGCGGGCTTTCTCTTTTCAATGATAAACCCACTTCCCGATTCCCCCATAAAAAGAAATTGTATGATTGCATATGAGGGCAAGTATTTCTTCCGCTGCGAAGCTTTTCTGGGAAATCCGTATGGGTGGCCTCTGTAGATTCGAGCTACTCTCAGGGGGATGACAATATTTTTGGTTTGTAAGTGTTTTGTTTCAGTAATATTTTGCATGTAATACATGAGTCTGTACAGATATGCTTTAGCGCATTAAGGACAAGGCGGTCAGAAAGAAACGAATGATGCTTACACGGCGTTAACTCACAATATTATTTCGATTATTCGTGCCCGATTTTACACATTGTAAAGCAAGTACTGCGCACGTAAAAAGGTACATTTGCACTAGTAGCGCACAAACAGGCCCAAATAGCAACATTGCTCACGTGCGTAAGTATGGCTGAGCTTTTTTCGTTTTGTTATTTCTTTTGATCTTGGGCACACCTGGTGACATGTTTTGTTCTTGCGTTTTACTTTGAAACAGCTTTGAAAGAAGATATTGTACCTCAATATGGTAAGGTTCCCTCTCAGATTTCGCAGCAAAATCCCTTGTATTGTTCTGCATTGTTCAGTAAAAGACTTGGTAACTTTTGTTGGTCGGGTTTTCCCAGGAAGCAGCAAACCGCCTTTGTATTCCCAGCGAAATTGCAATCGGAGAAGCGACCTTCTGCAGCGAAGTAGGCTTGTTTCAGCCGCCTAAAAGTTCAGACATATGAGGTAAACAACTAAGTCACATGTTTCCTCAAACGATTCGGTTTAAAGACTGCAACACGTTTGCAAATTTTGAGCAATAGCAAAGTAGCGTTAAGTGCATAATATTTGCGATTAAGGTGGTCAGTATACAAACGAAGGGGCGCTATGACGTAAAATGATTCCAAACTGCTTTGATTCCAATTGCTGCAATCAGCCTCAACGATTGGTCAAAACATTTTCGGGCCACTCCCAACTTCGCCTATCTGTCACGCGACGTCACGAAAACCGCGATAGCTTCCCATCTGATATAACGTGTACACACTGATTATGCATGATTAAACCGCACAAACGAAAAATAATCATTCCTGATTCGACGCCTTTTCACCATTAGCCCTCTGCTATTGGTCCAATGTTTTCTGGCTATGCCCACTTCACCTGTCTGTCACGCGACCACACAAAACCGCGAAAACTCGCCACGTCAAAGTTACGTGTACGCGAAAAAAATGCAGTAATATGCTGAACAAAACCGAAAATTTTTCTGAATAGCCACAAGCTGCCCCGTTCCGAAAGGAATAGAAGATGGCTGCCCGCCGATCGCTCAGGCCCTCGCTACTCGCACCTGCCGGTGAGCATGTATTTATTTGCGCATGATAAACCTTTTTGCGTGGCAGTAAAACGTTATTCAAGGCCTTTCGGCACGTATACGACATCGCTCTGCCAACGTTTCCTTGCTGAGGATCCGTTTCAGCGGCATTCTTATCCTTCTGTTGCACGTCGCCGCGATTTTCAACCAGCCACCGCAAGCTAAGTAAGGCGAAGTGGACCAATCGGAGAAGCAGGCACCACCCTCTTCATGGGGTTATGTATTTTCACTGTGCTGGCGCGGCTCCATCGAAACCCTCTCCACTAGAGCGTGCTCCTCGTCTCTCGTCAGCCAATTAGATAAGAAAAACCGCTGAGTGTAGGCAATGTTATTGGTGTTGAAAGCGAACAAAGGTGGCCTCCTATAAACGAGGAGAGTGTTTGATTGGGTTGTTCAGACAACGCTGCGGGTCACCGCCCGATGCTTGCGTCGGTGGTTACGTAAATTTGACGTCTTGAGTTGGGAATCAAAACAGTTTCGAATCATTTTACGTTATAGCGCCCCAGGTCACTGCTAGGTCATTCCCTCATCTAGTTCGGGACTGTAGTCCGTTCTGCCATGCAAGGCTTCTGCGAGTAAATCTACGTGTCGGTTGCGTTTTAATCGCTGAACGGCTGTTTCGGCAGGGGCGCGCATTCTGCCACAATTGGCTTTCCACCCTAGCGAAGTTTTCTGCTAGCGTGGCAATGGAACATTGCACAACAACGTGCAATGCTCCATTCACGACTGTCTCGTTCATGGCGTCAATTTCATTCAAACAGTTAACTATAGCACTGGGGCAGTCCAGAGTGAACGAAGGTGATTTTTCTAATGCGACAGCATTATATGGCTCATGAAGCGGAAAATCCGGTGGCGTGGCCGGAGAGGGTACAAGAAGTCACGTGGTGAGTAATACAGAATGCGCGCCGGGTGATGCTTCCATTGGTTAAAGTGCACGCAACGCCACGTGTGCTTCCGCCAATGAAAGAGGAGGGGCTGCTCCTACGGACGAAAAAGTCACGTGGTTACTCAGACAGACCGCTTCGGTGCCCGGTCTATATACAGGGTGTCCCAACTGTGTCATCTACCAAGACTTAAAAATATGCAAATGCCACGTAGCTGGACAGAACCAAGGTAATGTTTGCCGCCTCTTGGAGATACTCAGTTTACTATTTTCTGCATTCCGCCTAATTACATAATTACTCCTAATTAATTAATAAACTTTCTCAAATATTCTAATTAAATGAAAAGTTTCAACTAGAAAATTGTACAGCAACATCAGAAACTGCTGATACAGCTTTCTGTTGCTCAATACGCGCTAAACATAAAAGTGTTTTGCCGAGCGTTAAAGAAGCCCGCGAATACACGCAGAGTGCCTCAAGCGGCCAATCGCGTGGCAATTGACGTTATGTGGCGTCGCAGCCAATGGAAATTTAGGTGCTGCTACAGGCGCGAGACGCCGGCTTTTTCGCTCAATGAGCCATTTGACGCTTTCGCATCAAAACGCGCGTCGTATTTTCCGAATCATGCATCGTCATAACTATGCGATACCTTACGACGCTAACACCTCTGTACACGTCTCTCGAACATCATCAAATGTTCATATATATACTGGGTACATAATCACTGGAATGTGATAGCCGTTCTTCATTTTTCTACTTAGGGTTGCGTCATAAGAACTGCCACCCTGCGCAAGCCGGCTTAGCTAGCCGACTATAAGTTATAGCACGGCCGTCTACGTGATGCAAGTACACTTGCTTGCTGCATTTCTTTTTCTGAAGGCTGATAAAAGTTGCAAACAGCGAAAAAAGGAACCAAAGCAAATAATGGAAAAGAAAACATGTGAGATGCTAGACGCCGCTGCTCAGCCTGACGTGCAGTAATCCGTCTTCATTATGCCGCCGAAATTATGAACGACGATGAAGTTCCGCGCCGTCGATCTTGTGTCTTAAGCAGTGATACGGCGAAAAGGAAAATATTTTTGCGCAAGCCATTCATTTGCGATGAACATAGCCATTTTCCGAAATTCTGCTTTTAATAGTAGCCACCTTTAGTGTTTCCCTTGGAGCCAATAACTGCCCGTATATTCATGTTACCATTACTTACTCATTCCGGTGATTTTTTTCTGGTACTATCTCGATTCCTGTGTGCACATATAAAAACTAGTGTTCCCGGTCTAGCAAAAATATGAAGTGCGCTTTTTATTGAAAAATTGCTAATTAAGCAATGCGTGACGATCATTATCCAGACAGGTTGCGAAATTGGGATGAGCGCGCTTAGCGTAATACCCTAATAGAGGGAAAAAAAAAGAACCAGAGCAAGTGTTTATTGAAAGCGAAGAACAAAACTCAGCCGATATTTATTTCAAGCGACGTGCAGGATATTACGGGTGTTCACTGTGACCGGCTGTATTTTTCTCCTAAGAAAAGTGCTTCGCTTCACCAAAATCTACTTAACTGCCATGGACATATACCAATCGCATTTTTTGTGCCGTTTGTGGTACGTTTTGTGGATTTCAGCAATTTTCAAGATTCTGCACAGAGCTCGTTTGTAACGAATCCAGATATATTTTTGTTCTCTCAGCGCGACTCCACAGTAATTGCCACAATGTTCAGAATAATGCCCCGTAATTACCAGGCAATTCTCGGTGCGCTGTAATAAATGTGATTCCGTTTTTATTTGGCCGAAATGCACCAGTCAGTGTCGGGTAATGGCATTAGGAACTTCTTCCGAATCGTAGAAAAGCCTTACTAGCAGGGGAAGCTTAGCGTTATGAAATAACCATTGGTGCCATCGTTACTCCTTTATTAACGAATCGCTATCTACAATTTATTACTGCCTTAATTTTATGGGACAGGCTCATATAGAAAAAAGAACACTCGGAAAAAATAGATCGCAGTAGCTTAGGTTTCAAAATTGCATGCGGCATTCACCGCCATCTATTTTCTTTCTGGCCAAGAATAATGGTGTTTCTGGAGGAACAACACTACAAAGGCTGATATTGCTTGCAATATTTCTGACATGGTTAAGCAGGACCAACGATCACGGTTAGTAAATATGTTTGAGTAATGGCAGTTGATTTAAAAAAAACGGTATACCGGGTATTACGAAAATTCATGAGCTCCGTTACACAATCTTTCTCGTGAAGGATAATCGTGTCGTCTTCGCGACTATAATTAGCAGGCAGTTTGCGAGAACTAGAGCAAGTAGCGCTCATTCAGAATAACAATCAATCAGTTAATCAATCAATCTATCTATCTATCAAATAATCAACCAATAATTTATTTATCGTGCCCTGAACGACCATGAGGTCTAAGAGCTGGCGCACGCACACATAAAAAAAAGCACACACACAGCGGAATATACATAAAAACAATTTTTTTAAAATCTTGAAAAGAAGAACGTACGTACAGGAAGGCACAAGGTGAATACAAAATAAAAGGGAGGAGAACGGCTGTTGAACAATACGTGAAACTATGATACAACAACGTAAAGCTCGGAAAATAACAATGACAGCGAGTTATGAAAAATATCTAGGTCATGAAAATAAGCGTTATAAAGACTGTATTCTGTGGACGGTTGAGTGTTGGTGATGAAAATCAGGAACATGTAAATGTCTATGTTTTCTGGTGACCTTGCGCGGAATACGAAACATGATTTAACTGAGGAGTTCGGGGCAGGTTAGGATAACGTGAAAAGTTTGAAAAAAAATAGAAGGTCAGCGCGATTACGTCGGCAGCGAAGCGTGTGATTTTATGTGATTTGCGACGTACGTGCCCTTGACTGTTATTTTTACTTCTCTATGAGGATATCGACCTAATAACATTTTCCAGGTTTGCATTAAACAGAAAGTACTTTCCGGGTGTTCCAAGTACTATGTCAGGGGTATGGTTAACTGGACAAGTTAGTGTGGTTGCATTCTAGAAAACTGCATGCAGTCTTGTTAATCTTCTGACGCTTGCCCCATCTACAACTGCGCAATTTTCAAAAATGCAAAATATTATATCCTGATGCTGGCGTCGCTCCGGCCGCTGCTTTCTTTCTCACTTTTTTTCCTTATTTGCTATTTGTTAAGAAGTTTTGATTTGCAAATAGCCAGCTTTTGCTTAGCGATTAATTCAACGCCGTTGGCGAGTAAGAACCTCCAAACCAATGAATACAAAATGCTGCTCACCTGTAGGCCTAGGCGCTGGCTCGCATCCGAGTACTTCGAGCTGGAGCGCAATCCAGTTCTTCCAGGTGACGGGCACAATCCTCAAATAGCGAGCACTAACGTGCCTCGGGAACACCCTCGTCACTGCAGTGTTGGCGTCGAAGTTGCCCGTGAACACCTACATAATGCGAGTCATGAGAGCAGTGAAGAGGTGTTTATCCACACCTGGGGCTGTAGCAGAGTGAATCGCTCAAAATGTCGTGGCAATGAACGTAGCGTCTTAGGAAACAGGGCGCATACAACCAATGCTCTTCGCTGGAAATGGTACTGTGTATTTATGCGTGTATCCGTCACCACGTTTGTCGCTGTCATGAACGATTTGTTCATGTTGTTACAGTTTAGGCTGTTCCATTAGGCTCAGCGTAGTTAATCGGAACTCCAGGATAGAGGACAACAGTGCAGCCGGCCATTCACGTGTGCTTCTCACTGCAGTGGCGGAAACCGTGTTCCAAACGCGGATTCAGAAATGTCACTTGGCGCATGAAAAACGCGCTCGCCAGCAAGACTTGGTTACTCGCTGGAAATCTGCCATCTGAATATGACATATAGCCTGGAAAACAGTGTTACTCACCACATCTTGACCGTTGGTGTCCTTGATCGTGCTCCATCTGTGCGCATTGTTGCTGTGATGCACCGTGTACGAAGTGACCCACTGTGCTGCTTCCTCCCGACCCTTGGTCACCACTGCGGTTAGTTCGCGGGGTTCACCAAAGTCCACCTGTGGTGCGAAAGTCGAAAAATCGAACAATGAGCAGCTCTCATTAATTCAGAAGATCAGACTTTCTCGAGAACAAATGGTGCATTATCTTCATCAGCTTAATTTAAGTCTACCGCTGGACAGAGGCCTCTCTCAGAGATCTTCAACTGCATTTGTCTTCCGTCTACAGAAGACATATTGTGCTCTCCAATTTTCTTATCGCTTTTATTATTCATGCTCTGCCCTCCAAAGTGTTCACCTTACTTTGGTGCCCATTGTTTGCAAGCTTTATATCGCTGTTTCCTGCTCACAAAAAGCACTTAATCCTCTAAAGAATGGTATGTCCAAACAAAGGCGAAGACCATCCTTTTACTTGAAGGATTTGTTAAAGTCTCGCTTGTAAAGCAGCAGTGCTTAGCAAAGAAACTAAGACTGCGGTACATCGTAGATAGAAGCTTCAAATCTATTTCCACAGTCGCTAAAACTTTCCTCAACTTTTTTTTCTCCTTTTTTTTGCGATGAGATCATTCGATCGAGCCTCCAAGATTAAAGAGAGACCGGATTTGTGTTCTAAGCCGGCAGTTTTTTGTTGTGTGTGTGTGTGTGCATGCAACAAGGAAAAGATCCATGAGCGGTATTCATCAACAGGTGATCACAACAAATAGCGGGGAGTGAGACTCTGACTTGCGTGTTTGCAATAATAGCTGTCTGAAATCAGATGACGTGTTCCCTCGCATATTGGTGGAGAGCATACAAGCGTACAGAAAACGCACCTGCAGATATTGATGCTTGTCGGCGACACCGGCGACCCAGCTGTGACCGCCCAGCCTTCCCTGGTTGGCCTCGTGCTCTTCGTCACGCTCGGACGAAGCATGCAGCGCCTGTTCGTCCAGCAACCCGTTCTCCAGTCCCATTGGCTCCTGGCAGACTGGGATTCACAAAATTCACATCAAGGAAAGCCGAGTGATAACTATCACAACCCGATTACTGGCGGATAAGGGTATCTTTTCCAAGCAGTCCAGATTTCAGAGAGTGGCTATAGACTACTATAGGAACAATGTGAGCACGAAACAAGGCGAAGTTTATGCTCATTTTTCTGCACAAGGCATCCGCATCAGTGTACAAGACGATACGTCTTCCTATATCACCTGTTTATGAGACAAAACGTCACCGGCGTCATATCCGTGCGCCAAGATCTCTGTTGTCTATCATTTAATTAAAGAAGTGTCTTCCGCGCAAGGGGACGTAGTAAATGATCAGTTTGTTAGATACAGCACTCTGTAAGAGTGACTCGGGCTCATTTTCACAGCAAACGTAATACAAATAGAGACGATCGATGGCAGACAGTTCTTACGAGCGAAAATTTCGGCAAATTGCACTCAAGAGCACGCTACTTTTCACGTTATGTCGGTGTATGAAATTTGCGTAGTCCACGTTTGAAGCTGAAGGGCTGTCCATTACGCGCATTCAGAAAATTTTAACGGTGCACAAAACAAGTCTGTTTTTTTGGTTCTCATAGGCTGTATTTTTAACGTTTTTCAATCCAGAAAGATGTGTCGTCTGGTAGTAATTAACCTGGTGTACTGACAAACCTGGCATTCGAAACTAGCCAGCATTACGCATTTCCGTGCGTGAACATAATTTGATCTTGAGTTTTTGAACTCAGCCGCTAGTCTTTCTCGCCACTAACACTCATTACAGAAGCCAGATTATTGGGCCTCTTATCATACATCAAGTAATTAGAACCTCTTTGTTCTGGCCTGTACCGTCTGTAATCTCATTGTACGTTCAGCGCATTTTTCGGGTTAATAGCTTTATCCGGATTTCAAAAAAAAGCGGTCCGGTAAAGCTTTTTCTCTTTGCCATCTCCTCTTCCTAGATAGAATGAAAGAAAAGTGGACAGTCGATGGAATACAGAACTCGAATGGTGAAATTCAAAGGGCTTTTTTTTTATTATAGTTGCTAAAAAAACTCTTAAACAGTGACTTTCAAATGCCAAAGGAACATCGCACTTAATTGAAAAAATCTTCTGTGGACAAGCATTTCGTCTTAGTTTGTCCCGCTAATAAGCGTCTTTCGGATGAAATGAAACACGAAATTAATATGGGATGAGACGCTAGATCTAGCTCCACAAATGTGAAAGAAAGATAACGTAAAAAACAATTAGTGGCAAATGGCTAGGGTTCTAATTAGATTTAGCAAACATTTGGGGAAAACAGGCAAAAACAACTTCCATGCCATACTGATTTGAAACGAATGCCGTCAGCTGCAAAGAGAGATAGATAAAGAACGGGCACAGGCCAGGCCAAGTGGAAAAGAATTGGACACGTTTAGCAAGAGAAGTGGCAATAAAAAATTCCAACAGTCTTTTCATTAACTTCTGTGTGCATGATAGCTTATTAAGTGCTTGTGAGTGGAAATGAATGCCAGGAATGGTTCTCGATGTTCCTGATGATGCCCTGCCCTGGAATCCACTCAACCTCACTGCCTCACGGGTCCTTTGAGTGTGAAAATAGTTTGGGAAGTAATAGGGCACCCGTAATTGGCTCCACGACCGCTTGAGTTGACTTCACAAGCGGCGCAGTCGGACAGAAGCGGGCATGGAAAAAAAAAGCTATTATTTGCTCTTTCATTAAGCTAGAGTATCAAATTGACGACCAATGCAGACCATACTCACTGACATGTGCCCCCGGTGTCCAGGTTGGTTTGACAGTAAAAGTCTCTGTAAAAAAAATGCGGGACGCTTAAGCTTCGCATTTAGGAGTGGAATGCGATAGCGTTGTCGGGCCCCGTTAGCATCGCATTTTTCTTTATTAATAGGCTTCACTGCAACACAGAACGTGGGAAAACCGGCTTACAAATACTAAGCTTACACCAATCCCCTTAAAGTCGGCTTCACTTTTAAACAGAAATGCATTTCTGGGAAGACGTTTTTTCAGGGGTAATACAAGTCGTCTTTGTTAAACTGTGAAGGCCTTAGGACCTTTTTTTATTATTTTAATAATTGTTTGCTATTGCCCCGACGCGCGCGCGTGTTCCAATTTGACCTTCCGAGGGTGCGAGTGCCATCTGGATAGGATTTTCGCATGTAAACTACCCGAGCGCCGCTTTTGGTATCATAGAAATCCTGGAAAAGGGGTTTGTATTTGAGTTTCTTCGTAACATAATTATGTTTTCTCGTAGATTCAATTTACAATCCGACGCCACCATGTCTGTAGGTTGTGGTTAAGTCGTAATTTACCATTTTTCTGAAGGATTTTACTGTGAGAAATTAAATTTTTCTTCACTAACACCTTGCGCCACGCGGAGGGCCTGCGCGGTCGGCGTGGTTCGGGATTATTTTCTCCGCCACGGACGCCGGCGTCGACACCGGATTTTTTGCGACACGGGGCCCTTAACGCTATTGCGTTAAAACATATATATAGTTTTGCAGTACCAGTGCAGACTAAAGGCCTGCTATTGCAAGTGTTGGTAAGCTAACGCAATGCATTAGATTGTTTTACATCTTTAGAAACAGTTTCATATATTGCAGCAGCTGCTGCTGCACCTAAAACTATGCTAAAACTTCAACGTCATTCCCTTTAACTATGTTAACTATATGTAAAAATTAATTGACTCTATGCAACCGGCTGCTATCTGCTTTATTGTGGTATCTAATTCGAAAGTCCTGATACGTATGCTCGCTATTTCGGCACTGGGGCAAATGCCCCCCCCCCCCCTTTTTTTTTTTCCTTCTATGTTTGCGCCATCTTCCACTATAAGAGTCATATTTTAGATGTTTACGTCAGTAGGTACAACTTCCCGTCAATACATATTAGATGAAGTACGGTGTCTTTTGATTAACCAACTTTTCCTGCTGTAGTTAAGCGACTTTTTAGACGATGAGCCGCTGAATACATCAAGTCATGACAATTATTTATTGATTTTTTTTTAGTTTTGAACATCAATTTTTAAGTATGACTTCCGGCGCTATTGAATAATGAGGGTGGAGAGAGCTATTGCTTACCGATGGCACAGACGAGGAGGTCGAGCTTGAGTGCCACCTGGTTTTCCCAACTGAGAGGCTGAATGCGCACAAACCGGGCCTCGAACGGTTCCTCGAAATACTGCTTGTGAACAGAGCTGGCGTCGTGGTTTGCGCCGAGCACCTGACCATTGTGTGAGAAAGTGAACGGGTGAGTGAGTGCTTGGGAGAGTACTTTAGTGAGTGAGAATGCATGAACAAACGAACGAAGTGAAATACCAAACGAGTCGGTGAGTTATAATTATAATAATGCTTACACAATAGAAACTGATGTAGTGACTAAATTGGCTAACTGCTAACTGGCGAGGCAGTGAGTGAAGGACTGAGGGATTAAGTCAATGACTGAATGCCTCTGAAAGCCAGTAGTTGGGCTTAACACCGGTTACACAACTTACGATAACGACGTTGCATAACGTGAAGATCATTGCAATACTGAACTGAGGTTGAACGAAAGAGAGCTACAGTCTTGAATATTTCTTCTTGAGTGTGGGCCGAGCTTGAAGATTATATGATATTATCTACTATGGTGACTAATAAGATTACAATATTGCCAGGCTATACACAAAATATTCTTGAAATGTAAACCTTTTTTTTCTGTGGAATACGCATGAGTTTCCTTTGAAGCTCCGTGAACTCGGAGGTGGCCAAATATATGTGCTTCTCATACTACAAATTACGTGACGCCTCAAATGTCTGATACAAACGATGATATTAGGCGCAATTTAGAAGACAAACTAATTACAACGGACAGTCAGAGTAAGACTGATAGTAATAATTCAGTTCAGCTACAGTGGCTGTCGTGCACTGCCCGAAAACTTGCTCTCACTTACAGTGTGAATATTAAACTTGATTTCTCAATTATGCGCACAAAGAGAATGTGATAAGTGTGAGCAAAATGTCAAAAATGTCCCTGCGCGAGACGATGATGACGCCCAATATAAAGAAGACTTCACAGCTTTCAGGTACAAAGGATCTCTGTTTAAAAGTATTTTCGCAGCAGGACAACTAAAATATTCCGCAAAATTGTACTAGCGGACTATTCTACACCTTGCACATTTGGGTTCTCCCTCGGAGGCGTACTGTACTGCGTCACTGCACCTAGATAGTTAAACCGTGCGTTCAGTCAAACCTAACGTTACCGAGAGTTTCTGCACCATCTGGGCATAACGGTTTAGTGTCCCTCTTCAGATGTAGAATTATGGACTAACTTGCTCCGACTAATGCGGGTCCTATAAGAAACTTCCGACTCTTCCAGGCGAACTTTCAAACTTCAATAATTACGAAGCAGTCTAGACGTAAACGTATAAAGGCACTGTTTGATTAGCCTAAACACACAAGATATGTCTTCAGGAAATTATGATGGGCTACTGGAACATCATATACAGCTTTGACCGGTAAATAAAATATGACATTCGTATCAAAGGCTGTTAGTTTTTTCATGTGAGACTGCACAGGTTCTGTCAATAGAGGAAGCGGACAAGTTTCAAGCTCGATTCGTTTTGCACATTCACGCAAACTTTACATTCCCGTAATATACATGGATGTAAAGCTCCAGGGCTTATATTTACAATAAAATTGTTTGTACTAAAGTTGTTCACATGAGCAGATACCAGCCAAATGTGATAGAGATAAAAATGATGAGGTCTCTTTTTGACATTTGCGTTGCAGTGCCGTAGGTGCCAACTTTTCAGTTTATGAATATTCCACCAACTTGCAGGTTTTCACTGGATTCTCTTAGTAACAAAGCCGTTCGTGCGTTAAAAATCTTACATATAACAATCAGAGTCATTGTTATCATTCTATCTGTTATCATTGCTGACTACTTCACCGCTTACCTGTCCATCATAAATACCGCTTGTAAATTCCGCTGTTTCTACACACTGGCTATCTCGCTCCAAAATCTCTTTTCCACAACCGAAAATGCTTTTCGTTCACGGACTGCGGCGGCTACCGAAATAACTATCTCACTTATTTTGCCATGTGGCAGTGGAATGGCGCTTTCATCTTCAACTGATCGCGCTGTTATCGAATGGGGCAATCTTGGTTACCTCACAGGAAACAAAACTGCGCGATAAAGCAGCCACACTGTGTGCGGTCACTTGTGCATGAGAAGTTGGTGCCAGGAAATGCTTCTCCTCAGAAACGGTTCCCCCGAGCAATAAAAGGCCACAGACGGCACTGCGAACCGTTCATGTCGGCCTACTGCCCACTGTCTATAGCCCATAAACCACCGTTACATTGCCAGTGCGTGACAGAAAGGGAGAAAATAATATCTAATTGATGGCTCGAGGCGTGTTTGTGGAAGTACTCGTAGGTCAAGTGAATGAAAATCGGGCTAAATGTGGTTCACTATGCGAGCTTCGCGTGCGAAGTTTCAGTTAAATGCCACTGTGAGCATGTGCAGAAAGGCACGAAGGGCACCTGAAGAAACGACTGCAGAATTGCGCATTGCTCTTGCGTGTCTCTTACGCTGAATCGTTTAGCGGTTGCAGCGATTACGAATTATATTCCAAGTCATCCAATGGAAAGCTATGGAAAAATGACTGTGTCACTTGAAAAGAAGGAATTTCAGACATTGTAGGAAAGCAAGACAGAGATACACATAGAAACTGGATAGGTAAGAGAAATGCAATTGGACTGGTACGTTTGTTGCCATTTTATCCTCATGGCTGTAGTTGCACACGCATGCAATTCTTCTGGATATCGTCATCGCTTCATTCTTAGCTGGTGGCACAATTTCGCAGAATCTGCCTGTTGTCTTTCACAAATGACCCGATGACAAACCATTATCTACGTAGCAGTTACCACAAAAACAATTCATTTTTTGACCATGTATGTAGTCTAGTTCACCAATAAGATGCCTCAGAATTGTTATTGAGCCCGCTTTGATTAATAAAGCCTCTTTTGATGTCGGATGTTGCAAAACGAAAGGGGTCGAAACCATAATTTTAAATGTGTTGAACATTTTACTGTACGCGAGCGCCCCTCCCCTGCTGTGAACACTCCAAAATTGTCGATCATTAAAAAACGCCTCAAGCACGAAGCGGCAGAAACTTCTTACGTAAAGGAGTGACAAACGGATTTAATGAAACATGCTATTACTGCTACTGCAGCAATTGTTTCGTTCCTGGGGTTACAAATAGCCTACTTCATTTGATAGCCATTAGTCAATAAACCCTATAGCTGATTCGATAATACAGCACTGTTTTGCTTAGAAATTGCCAAGCGCTTAGATGACGAGGACGTGCAAGAACGCACACACACGCGCGAATATGTTTACCGTTTTGCAGTAACGACTTGCTCTCCCGTTGCTGATCAGAAAGAGACGTCAACTAAGGAGCGCCGTCACAGCATCTTTCTCAGGTGTGACCGTTCGCGTCCCAATATACGAGAACTTCCCATACTCTGCCCTTTGCCTGCTTTAAACGTTGTACTCTATTCTATACTAGACATGCAGATGTCGTTCTACATAAACACGAGCACACAGCAGGGTAGGTCATTCATATAGCTGCCGTATTTTTTTTTTTTTTTCATTATACCGTTCAGTGGCACCGAGCGAGTACCTTGGGTGATCCGTCCGGATTAGATATCTGACTGTAGGCGATGGCATCCTGACTGTAGAGCACGCTGAACGACGTCACCCAAGCTCCAAGCGCCGGATCTCCGGCAGTCTCGATTCCGTACACCTTCGTCACCTTTCCAATGTCCACTTCGATGAACTCTTTGCTGCTGCCAGGATTTGGTACCCATGATCCGACTGCAGGATAATAGTGATTCATTCTTCGGGAAACAAGTTATCTGCGAGATAACGTGCATGTATTCATTTTTTCAGTAGGATGCAACAGGGATGAACCGAACACTGAATATGAAGCGGACGCTTCACATTCAGTGTCCGGTTTGTCCCTGTTGCATCCTACTGTACTTAGCGCAAGAAAAAATGAATGCACACCAAGTAGCCCAATTTGTACCTTTTCTATAAGGTGCATGTAGACAAACTGAGGGACCACTTATTACAAAATTGGCCATTCATGGACATTTGCGTCTATTGTTGTGTGAGCTATATTATGTTAGGTTGTTATATGACAGTTGTTGAAACGTGTAACAAGGGCATGGAAGCAAGTATGGTTGTGCTGAGCGTCACAGCTGTATTTCTGGGTGCGGTAAAACATGCTCACGCGGAACGTAGTGCTATCGCAATGACTTAACATGACGTTGTAGCAAACGATGTCCCCCTTCCGCGTGTTTCACAGATGAGTGGATATGTTCCAACAACGCACAGCACAGGGTGACGGCTTTGGCAGACACAAATGCAGGTAAGTGAACATGATAAGTCGGATTCCTTTCCCTTCACAAATGTCATATGCGAGCTAAGCTAAGCTACGAGCCCCTGTCCTCCCAGCTAATAGAAAGTGCATGTATTGCCTTCTGGCCGCATGCGTTGCCTTTGCTGCTTAGTGGAGATAATTAAATTACACTTTGCAATGTCGCTGTTCTCTTTCCCGCGTACAAAATTATGCAGACCTCAAACAAGTTTGGGTTGAAAACTGCCAGATTTATTCGATATCGTACCGACGTAGAAGCACTTGCTGTACAAAATTATGCAGACCGCAAACAAGTTTGGGTTGAAAGCTGCCAGATTTATTTGATATCGTACCGACGTAGAAGCACTTGCTGTACAAAATGTCTCCCGTCGGCCCACATTTCACAGAATGACAGCGTTTTGCGGCAAATACAAGCTTTTGGTTTTTCCGAGCACAAAAGCCAGAGATGCTTTAAAACCTAATTGAAGAAGAAAGCAACCATATCATTTAAACCGCAGTAAAAAAGGGGGCATCGCTATGTTTTATTCTGATAACTCACAGATGAACATGAATTTAAAAACGGTGTGCGGCTCATCTGTGCCTAGGCTTTCATCACTAAAATCTGACTCAGATGTCTACAGACTGCATTGAGACATGTTATGCACTGCTTCGACTTACATTTTTTTTGTTGCTGTTTTTTATCATACATAACGTACGTAGGTCCTATTGGAAATATATCATTTATACTGCAAATCGACAAGCCCTAGGTGGGTCGTTTAGTGTCTCTGATTTTACATCTTTACAATGACCTGTGGGCTTCGCCTGCATAGAGTAGTACTATATAGAAATAATAAATGGATATGCAGAGTTCCTATAAAAGGTAAAAAAAAATGTTTGTTTAGTGTCCCGGATTATGCAGCATGTCACCACTCTTCGCCGATCACGGACTGCTTGTACCTGCAATATGTTTTGTAGGTTATCGTCATGATTAGAATAAGTCAGCGTGATTCATTCTCTTGGTTTTGTTAGGCAATGAAACACTTCGGAATCCAAACTGCCCTGCTCATAACGAGTTGTATTAATGGTGAAAATTCAATTTACTGACACTACGTGATGCTGAGGTATCTGAGGGCTAAAATTTCAACGAATGCGACATGCGCATCTCGCGCACCTTCATGCGAAGCGTGAATGGCGCAGTAATGTTGGGTCAGGGACATTACATCGTGCAGACGACTGTCTAAACATTTTTTTTTCAGACGCACCGAGAATTTGCTTTATAGATATGAGACACTTTTTTATTTTTGCAGTAAGAAAAAAAAGCAGAGTTGGCGGTCTTGTACAAGGCGTTTAAATGCTGATGTTGCAGGCCATAGACGCAGCGTCCTTTCGCGCAAGGTATAGGAGACACCGGGATTTCAAAGCACCTGATGTCGAAATCCGAGCAGTATCATTCTTGAAGTACTACCATTTGCTCCGGTATCAAAGAACATTTCGTTGTCTCCCCTTTCTTCGTATTTCTTTTTCTTTCTGAGCGGTGCTGTTAAGGCATCAAAAAAGTTTAGGTATAAATCCTAAAACAAGCACCACTGATCACGAAGACAGCGTTTCCATCAAAGCGAACTCTTCTCTCATATCTGAAGATATGAGAGAAGCGTTTTATTTCCGGTGATCGGTGGAAACAAACAGAAGTGTGCACAGGGCTGGGTGCCTTTAGTGGTAAGTTTAAAGACATTTTATTGAATCTTTAGTTCAACATGGAGTCAACAGAGATGACATTGCTCAGTGTAAAACAATTTTTGGTGGTATTGCGCTAACCCGTGCACAAAAAAAAAAAGAGCAGAGATGTTCACAGATCGAGGACAATGTTCCAGCCACTCACTGTTTCAGGACATGTCGCACTTAAGTTTGAAAACCGAATGGGTTTGATGGCAATTTAAAGGCAACATATGTAAGAGTTCACTATCGAACGGGTTGTTTCTTCGAGTTCAAGACCGTAAGCACCCTGGAGACGCAATCAGAGTAGTAAAATTGGTTCAATTATGAGCCTCTATTTGGACCTTACCTTCCTTATTTGCATATAAGCATCATCTTCGCGTTGTCGTATACGCCACGCTAGAACGTTTTTCTGGAATGAAGCGTTGACTCAATCGTTGCCTTCCTAGTGGTGGAAATACCCTACAGTCTCTTTGTACTCTGCCTACCCCCATTTCTCCCCTGGAACTGTCTTCCAAATGCCGCTAACGTCAAAGGGTAACCGACATTCCTCAAGACAAGCCGACAGCGACAAACTGCTATATCAGGCTGTCGGGTTCTACGAAAGAACCAATTCCTGTTTGCTTCCTTATTTGTTCATTTGTTTGTATGCGTGCGTGTGTGCGTGTGTTTGTGTAAGTATTATTCTGAGTATGCAAACTTTTGAACAAAGAACTGTAGTGGTGACGGCGCTTACAATGGTCAATTTCAAATGTTTCGAGAGAACTTGTTAGAGGAAAGGCAGCCTGAACTAGAATGTTCTGGCTTGCTACACTACAAAGGAGAAGGATGAAACGTGACAAAAAAAAAGTGTTGAAAGACGATGATGAGGAAAGGAAGAACGAATGCGTATATGCACTAATGGCATAACACATTGATCTCTCTAAAGAAGCGTGTCATATACCAGAAAGAGCGTGCACTGCTGTTGTTAGCTCACTGAAAAGGCGGGGAACTCTGGGCGTACACAAAAAGACACCAGTTGCAAACGCATAATTTATTAAACTTACTATTAAAAGTAAGAACAAGCTAAGCGTTTTTGTATCCAATTTAGAACGCAAGGTAAGAACCTGCTGAAAGATTATTGCTGAGGTCTCAAATGTTTAGGCATTGAAAGCGGCTTTCGCCAGGAATGCGCACGGCTGACGAAAGGAGCTATGTCGATATTTCGCGTTGATGCAGGACATCCTCTTCAATTCACCGCCGCGTCGTACAGACGTGTTGTGGGCTTTTCTCACAATTCTTCTGTTCGTTTAACGATGTTACCAGCACCAGCTCTTCTAATTTCCGGTTCCTTTGAGGGCCCCTTTCAACACTATTTTCATTTCTTCCTGTTCCTTTTTTGTCGTTTACCGCTGGCGCCTTTTCTCAGCACGCTTTAACTCTTGTGTGCACGCGTGTCACGTCCTAAAGGGTGGGCAAGCACTCACTAGAATTTGTTTAGGCGAAATCCCTGACGGTCATTAGCGAGCTTTCGAACAATATTTGCATGACAAGGTAGAAAAGGACAGATAAATTAACAAACATGATGACGCGCAAAATATTGTTCGACGTACAAATGCGGATTATGAAACGCTTTAGCGGAATTGTATACGATGCAGCAAGGATTACTGCTACATGTGAGCGTTTTATTACATTTATCATCCGGTAATCGAAAAGTAAGTTAGATCTTATTCATTAAAGGTAAGAGATGATTAAGACTAAATCGCTGAATATTTCGCATTCCTTTCACACTTCATTTGTAACCTGCAGTGGTGTCATGCGGGCAAATAACATTGTGCACTACTGCTCAGATCTAGCGAGCAAAATCAATATTTCTTCAAGAATTTAAACTATGTCTGTAACTATCATTCTACCAGGTGAGGTCCTTGAAAGAGCTCATTTGTTAACTCACTCACCGCAACATAGCAAATATTCAATAAATGTGACGGTCCGCGTCCTCCTGCAATTCGCACGAAGCTACAACAGAAAAGCGCACTGTTTTTTTTTTTCGAAGATAGAGCTCCGTAGTTCAACTAAAGCTTGTACACTACGAAATGAAACCCACCACCGTCGCCCTTTTTGGGACAGCCACTTTACCAATT